>NW_008751647.1:1191485-1262175 GCF_000230625.1 Exophiala dermatitidis NIH/UT8656 | reverse complement strand
TGCTAGGGGCCAGGGTGGTGGTGGTGGTGGTGGTGGTGGTGTTAGATGTTGAGGACAGCGGTAGCCATAGTGCGTATGCAGACCCGTCACATCTGCTGCGCCGTTGAGTGTTGGGGGACACTTGGTCTAAATGGTGGCTGCCGTTGTCCATTGGGGGTTCTGGTGGGAGGTGCAGGAAGCGGAACTTGGGTAGCGAGCGAAGTTCAGGCTTGGGATTTGTCGGTGGTGAAGGCTCATGGATGGAAAATGTATGTACTCGTGGTTGGGATCAGCTTTAGTTGGCCGTCACTTGCCTCGTCTACTGCAGCTCAGGAACTGCGGAATCCGGTGGTGGATGGTTGTCAGGAGGCGCGAGAGCCGGGTTCACGGAGGATTGTGCTTTGCGATATTGACCTTGATGTTGCCGTTGACATCTACGACTCGTGTTGGATGGATGGTTGAGAGTCGCGATTTACCGAACGGGGTCACCTCGGGCGTGGTTGACATGAAGAAACAGAAAACAGATAAACCACAAAAAAACATGAAAACCTCACTCAGTACTAGTAAACTTCCCTCCTTTTCTCTTTGATTTCCCGTCTTCTCCTCTATCTTGCTATTCCGGTGATTGATATCGGGCCAACCTCGTGAGGTCAGCGCAGTAAGTGTGTCTGAACATGCCGCCAGCGTCAAAACTCGGGTGCTCGAGGCTTTTCTGGTTTCCTGGTGGGGCCATCCTCCCTTGTGAGTTTCTGGTCCATGGTAAATTGTACCCTCCCTATGATCACAGAATGAGTTTGTCATCCAGAAGAGAATCTCGACCTTATCGGCGAGGGGCGCACCCGCTTGCCGCCTTTTCACACCAGCAGCTATCCCTACCTCATTCCATCTAAGGGTGGTCTAAGGGTGGGCACGACTTGACAATTGCATCATACCAACCTACACGGTACCAGGCCTTGGTATGACTTGTATCTTAGTCACAGAGTACCTACCAGGTCACATAAGCCAAGCAAGGACTTCGGATAGAAAAGAGGCCGAATTCCCAGAGACGTCGATGGTCTACCACGAAGAAATTGGTCAGCGTTCGTACGTCGAGACCGTGCTGCCCCAGGCCATTCATGCACGTGTGCCTACCCCCTCATTCTAGGTACCAAAGACACTGGCAGTGGACCAGATCATGGTTTCCTACTAGCGGACGGAGATCGGACGTATGGATCATGATAGATAAGCCGCATTGTTGGTCATCATCCTCTCAGATCTAAAAGGCCGAAAGCGCGAGCAACTTAGCGAGCTGACTAACGCTCTCTCTTCTCCAGATATCGGACGCCTGATCATTGAGGGACCACTTACCTAATGCTTCTAGCGAGCAGAATATACTTTCCAGGACATGTACCTAGCCTTTCAGCTGAGACATGTACTAGAAAGTATGTATATAAATGGTAGGTCTTCCCTCTTGAAGAGTCCAAAGTAGCATACATCCAGCAACGCAATCAATACTGCAACATCAGGTCACCATTTCTAGAAGTCTTCCAAACGGCATCATCTCACAGATTCTCACGCTAAATGGCCCAAAAGATCATAACAGTATTCGGAGCCACTGGCAACCAAGGCGGCAGCACCTTGTCCGCAATACTAAACAACCCCGAATTGTCGGCGAAGTACAAGATCCGCGCCATCACCCGCGACCCATCCAAGCCGAGTGCTCAAGCATTAGCGTCCAAGGGCGCCGAGCTGGCCAAAGCAGATCTGACCGACCTCGCAAGCGTCAAGTCAGCCATCGCAGGATCCTACGGCGTCTTCGCAGTCACCAACTACTGGGAGCAAATGTCCAAGGAGGGCGAGTTCCAACAAGGCAAGAACATCGTGGACGCATGCAAGGAACAAGGCATCAAACATCTCGTCTGGTCCTCCTTACCCAACGTCACCAAACTAACAGATGGCCATCTGGCCAAGGTGGAACATTTCGACTCCAAGGCCGAAGTGGCCGAATACGCCGAGCAGGTCAAGGGAGAAGATATGATCGTCTCGTACTTCATGCCCGGCTACTTCATGTCCAACTTGCCCAGTATGATCAACCCGGACCCGGAAACAGGTGTGCCTACCTTGAGTGCACCTTGGAACCCCACGGAGACCTGGGTGCCCATGATCGATATCCAGAAGGATACTGGTGCTTTCACCGCAGGCCTCTTTGAGGCTGGAGCGGAGGCCAATGGTGTCTATGTCCAAGGTGTGAGTGAGTGGGTTCACCCGAGACAAATCACCGATACATTGTCCCAGATCAAGGGGAAGGAAGTGCGTTTCGTCGAACAGCCTGCGACTGTTGAGTCGGCTGCACAGCTGGGCAACCGTATCGCTGAAGAGCTGACTCAGAATATGATCCTGATTAGGGATTACAGTTATTATGGCAAGGGGACGGAGAAGAAGCAGGCGGAGAGTGATAGGTTCTTACTCCCGGGAACGAAGAAGAATACTTGGAAGGAGTTTGCTGAGAAGGTGGACTGGAAGTGGTAGATGAAGAGAGACTAGGGAGGTCAATGGAGGGATTGAAAGGGAGAAACAAGAAAATCGAGTGCGGACTGAATTGGAATATGGTAACGGGGGAACTTTTTGTCTGACTGCTCTTGGGAGCAAAGGTGGCATCATTTGCGCCTGATTTTTGGTCAGACGAAATGTTGGTTGATTTAGGGTGTTCTTGGTGTGCAGCCAATTTCGAGTTTCTTAACCTTTCAGTCAATCCCTTGTTAAGGCACCACCGTGTAGATACCTAGTCGGCTTATCAGTCGATGAAGTGACAGAACCCCAGACCAACATGGGCGCCCCTGCAAGAACCGATCTAGAATGGCTCAGCCGTACGGAAGGTGGCTGGCGCAGATGAAACTCCCCAACCTCGCTAACCATGTTGCTTTCCTTTCTCTCGTCGAATGAGCCCTTCTCGACTGTGAGAGACCATCGGTAGTCGTCTTTTGCTAACATTGAGCAACACAGACTAACTTGGTAGGTTGGTCATTTGCAACTGATACTTTTGTCATGGTCACACGCTTTAATGCTGTGCTATGGCGGTGTTAAACAGACCACCTTCCCACATCAGCCCCAGTTGAAGCAATCTTCCTCTTGTCTTACTACACGCTCAAGTCTTCCCAGTGATAGTTTATTGCGTTCGGCTAACATAATGGATACCCAGGTCAAAATTACGGGGGGGTCCCCGACCAAAACAGTAAAAGCTCCTGATGGACAGCATGGAAGCCTGCCAAACACCGGGCCAGAACCGTCACAATCCAACCGAAATGTAGATGGGACTATGCCGCCAACAGGTGCAACTGAAGAGACGGCCAAAACTGGGACAACAGCATTGACAGCGGCAGTACCTCCAGCCGCAACATCTGGAACAAATTCTTCGCACGTCCAGTTTGCTCCTCCAGGCCCCAAGGATCAGCACGGGAAAACAGTGCAAAATCACACTCCTGCCGATGTCCATGTTCCCACTTTCTTTGGCGCAATTGCAGGTACAGGTAAGGGAAATGCCTTCCACTAGCATGCTGTTTGACCCGAGCTCCTGGCTGAATCAACTCAGATGGCCAGCCCTACGAGACTCTACGACACCGTGTTGTCAGATCATACAAACACCATACATGGCAGTACTGGTTGGTGGCCACGGTCTCGAATGCACTCCTCTTTCTTCAAATCGTCATTGCTGCCTCTTTAACCGTGCTGGGGGCGTTCGACAGCGTCGCGGCTCGACGAGCCACCATAGGCCTTGGAGCTGCCAACACGGTAATTGCAGGCGTGATAACCTATTTCAAGTCTCGAAACCAACCCAATCGAGCTCGACAGTTCCGAAACGATCTGGCAAAGGTTGTCGAGCAACTCGACGATGCCGAAGCTAATTTTCGCGATCCAACTTATCCCGGTCAAGGCACTGAACACGAGGTCCTCGAACAGATCAGAAAGGCGTACCGCGATGCCAGAAACGACGCCGAAGCGAACTATCCTGACTTTTGGGTCAAGTTGAACGACCCACCGAAACAACCTCCACCAGATGCAGCAAAAGGTGCAGATAAAACTGTACCCGCCTCTGAGGCTGGTCCTCCAGGTGGCTCGAAGAATTCGCCGACAGTTGTCGCTGCTGCGCGCCCGCCCGCAAACAGCACAGTGTCGTCACCCAAGAATACAGAGAAGACGGATCAGACGAAGCACTAGTTATGCTTAGACCAGCGATGATGCATGAAATTGAAATCTAATGCCAACAGTCTTGGCGGCAGTCTATACTATTACTACTCCCCTCTTGCTACCCACTCGGCCACTCTTTCAGCGATCGCATACACAGCTACTTGGATGTGACATGCGAGCGGAAGGGGAATCACGCTTCCATCGACAACTCTAAGCCCTTTGACACCTTTGACCCGACAATGACTATCGACGACCTTGCCCATGGAACAAGTCCCCATAGGATGATCCAAGCTGTACCCGAAATCTCGAATTCTCTTGTCGATTTCTCCATCCGGGGTATCATGTGTGATTGCCGCGTAACCAGGCGGGGTGACCTCATGCGAAATGAGAGACTTTCCAGTCTCGGTCTCAAGATAAACAGATGCCACTTTCCGCAGAGCCTCGCGCGAAATATATCGGTCTGTTTCTGTGGCGTTGGAATTCGTATCGATGACAGGTGGATCTTCCGGATTGGCAGAGCGGATGGTCACGCTTCCTTTGGACGTGGTAGCCAAACACACGGCAATTGAACTCAGATGGCTTCCATCCATGGCGGCGTCGATGCCCACGAACTTTGCACCCATGGGGGCGTACAAAGTGACGATTTCCATGTGCGAGGTGCCTGGACGAAGCAAGAAATCTCGCTCTTCAGCGCTTTTGATCAAAGGAACCAATTTGTCGGGTTCGTCCAACTGGCCGAACTCCATAAAGTCCAAGGGCCAGCCGGCAAAATACGACGGATCAGTCAACAAAGGCGATCCGAACGCCAGCCCTTTCTCAGGATGCTTCAGTTTCCAAGTCATACCGATGGCTAGATGGTCTACGAGATTCTTGCCAACTTCGACATTTGGAACGATTGTCTGGATGCCATGTTGTTGCAAGACCGCAAGGTCACCAATTCCCGAGAGCATCAGGATCTGCGGACTATGGTAGACACCAGCACAGAGAATGACTTCTTTATTCGCAGGAAGACGCTCGCCGCTTACGAGCTCGACGCCAGTTGCCACGGGCTCCCCTGCCACCGAGGTGTCGAGTATGACGCGCCGCACACGAGTCGACAGACGGATCTCGACACGCGAAAGATCAAGCACTTGACTGGGTAATTGACGTTTGCCGTCCACCCACAGCTCAACCATTTCCGTCAAGCCGTTTTGGTTGCCATTATTGCCGTCCGGCTTATACGGAACTCCGGCCTCTTCCCACGCCTTCTGGATCGTTTCTCGAAGAGGGTAATGTCGCTTAGGGTGGTTTGCTCTGATCGGCACGACCTTGAAGATTCCATCGTATCCATGATGGAGTTCGTCTCTCTGCTGTTCTGTTGAGTTTTCGACAATATGTTCCAACCTTTGAAAGAATGGTAATAGTTTGTCATACGACCAGTCGTCGTCACCCACCAGTTTGGCCCAGTAGTCGTAGTCGGCCTTGGGGCCCCTGGTCCACGCGCTGCCGTTGATCGCGCCACTTCCACCCAGTGCCTTGCCGACGCTGACTTTGCCGCTGCGGCCGTTGAGATGTGGGTTCGGCTCCACGTCCAGAATGTATGCGTATTCGGACTCCTTGGCTTGGTTGTATCCTGTCGCTGAGACGATGTAGTCGGTTTGTGATGGGTCGGTGCCGGCTTCTAGGACGAGAATCCGTTTGGCAGTGTTTGTGTTAGTGTTGATGTTTGGGCTGGTGGTGTCGGCGTTGTCGCTGTTTGCTGAGCTGAGCAGTTTCGATAACCGCGATGCCAGCGTTAGGCCGGCCACCCCGCCGCCTACGATGATGTAGTCGTAGGAACGGGGTGATGGTTGCGTTGGTTGTGACGTTGAAGAAGCCGCCATGATGGTACTTTGTACCAAGGTACTTGATATACCAGGGCACATTGGCAAGCACGACAGTTGCGTATATTCGCGAGTCAGGGGAGATGGGTGTTGAACGGGTGTGGGGCTTGGGGTTCTGGAGGGGTGGTTTTATTCCAGACTCGGAGGGGAGTGTGCTTCTAAGGCGCAGTGGTCAGTGGTCGTAGAATGTCAGCCTGATATCTGAAGTTTTTCGCGAACTCCCTGGTTTGCCCAACGTCGAAGTGATGGAGGAAGTAAGTGTGGTATGAGACTGGGAGAAGTACCTAAGGTACTGTCGGGTTGCAGTTGTCTGCAGTACGTATACAAGCACCTCGGAGCACTAAAAATGGTGCAACGCGAGTGATTGATGCGCTGGCACTTTCGGTGGAGCAGGCGGTGGTATAATAAGATCCATCAGAACCTCACTGCATTGTACATAACATTTAATCACTATGTATGTAGTTGCTATCAAGGCATGCAATGCAGGAAGCACAAACTGGGCTACAGCGCATCAAGGGTATCGAAACTGAGGACCTGGATACCTAATTGTGATCACCTGCATGGTACAAGTAACTAAATTATCAGTATGTCTTATGTATGTACCTAGGTATTTACCTCTCTGCGGAGTACTACTACTGCAAGGTCCCAATGTCACCATCAGATGCACGTTCACCGCCATATCAAACCCAAGGTCGGTGGTGGCTTACTTTCCCTCTTGCTTTTGATGTTACTAAGGGTCGGCAGCTTAAAGAGGCAAATGAGTGGGGGAGGAAAAAAGAAATGAGAAACAACACTTCCATGCTACTGCTTGATCAATTCTAGCTAGGTACCCGACCAGAAACGGTCGTCTACCGAAGTGATGCCCCCCTTTCTTCTATTGTCTCTTCCGTGAATATGCACAGTCACCAAAGTACCAAAAGTGTAGAGCGAAATTCCAACGCCAAGACTGTTTCCCTGTCTAGGGTTCAAGACAAACCAATTGTCCCAACTTGTTAGCCTTGTCCGCATGATCAGCGGCGTCCAGCAGACGGTCCAGAGGATACGAAGCCACAACTTCATGGCCACCAGCCTTGCCGAGCTTCAACCGACCCGACTCAACCAGTTTGATGACGCCCAGCTGGTCTTCACGAGTGTACATCAGACTGCCCTGGATCTTGAGACTCTTCCACATGACGTCCATGTAAGAAATCGGGATTGACGGGTCCATGCGGCCACCCAGGAGGGAGACACGACCGTAAGGCCTCAAGGTGGCAACCGCAGCAGCGAGGTTGTTAGACCCCGTAGCGGATGGCGGGGAGATGTCGACGACGGCATCAACGGGCCCAAACGCCGCGAGGGTCTTCTTGTCTGCATCGAAATCCGTCCCCGTCAATCGAACGGTTTCGATCTCCGGGTGAACCGTCTTGAGGCGGGCGAGATAGTCGCCGTTGCGGCTGGCGGCCACGACATTCGCGCCCATGGCAACGGCGACATCGACGGCGCTGGTGCTGAAGAAGCCCGTGGCGGGAGTGACGATGATCCGCTCCCCGGCTTGCAGGTCGATGCTGCGCAGGCCTGCGTACGACACCGCGTCGGCCGACAGATGCAGCAGTTCCGGCACTTTGTAGCCTAGCCCGCCGCCCAGAAGTCGACGCTCGTCCAGGACACACGTGTTCTCCAGCGGCGCCAGCAGGTACTCTGCAAATGACCCGTTGCGCGCCACCTTGGCGTACAGCTGCTCGGAGCGTTGGCCGAATCCTGCTGCCGAAACGCCCCAGACCACCTGGACCGATGGGTCGTCACGCGCCCGCACAGACGAGCTGATGAGCACCAGTTGGCCCTTTTCCAGCACCACCGCGTCCGGCCCGGCCTCGACCACGCGTCCGATCGCGTTGGACCCAGGCACCACCGGGTACGGCAGCCTCAAGTGCGGCACCACCGCGTTCAAGATGTTGCGTATTTGCGGTTGAACCATGGCCGCCTCCACCTTGATCAGAACCGAGCCGGCTTGCACTTGTGGTGTCGGAATCTCCGCGACTGAAAACTGGCCGGGCGCCGTGAGCTTAATTGCCCTCATGGTTTTGGGGATCTGGGACATGGTTGTCACGGTGGGTAAAAGTTGAGATTGTGAAAGAAGGCTGGGTGCTGGACGGGTCTTTGAACTGTATACAATGGAGGAATGGAGGTGTTCGTGTGAGAAGACATGTTGATTAGTCGACACTGTATCTTCAAGGCTCTTATATAGATGATGAAACTCGCTCACCGTATATCGACGGCATCATTTGGTTCCATCTCCGAGATCAGATCAAGGACTGAGGGTGTTATAGAGCAATAAGTGATATTGTTCCCCGGAGCCAAACATCAGGAGCCTTGCCCCTTCACAGGATGACTAACGCCATCTGTAGCCAATGGGAGGGCTTGAACCGGAGCCAGGCGCTATGTCTGTCACTGGTGGCCTGATTATACTGTACATTGCAGATTATAAATCCGGGGCAGTATAGCCTTCTGTACTGAGCACAAGTGCATACCGAAACAAACAGTGTCCAGAAAAAGTTGCCGAAAACGGATCGGTATTATAGTTATGTACAAAAAAGAGCCCCCAGTATGCGCCAAACGTGTCGTTATTTGGGGCCGATCGTGAGATAGCCCCCAGATCTGCGTAGCATCAGGTGTCACCCGCACTGGCAACAGCCCTGCTTGTTGGTGTTGATGTTCATGCATCTGACAAAGCATGATTAGTAGGCTTGGACAGCTTATCAACACATCGACCTACCCGCCGTTTGTTGCTCTCCATAGCATGCACCCATCGCGCGATTCGTAGCTCATACTGTGGATAGATAGATTAGTACTCATGACAGGAGTTGAGAGTACACAACAACCTGTCCATCCAGGAAGATGGACACGCTTGCCTCAATAAGCGCTCGTTGTTTGCAACGAAGCTGAAGCTGCAATTGATCTCTACAATACGGACTTTGGACACTTACCATCCACTTGTATTGTCACCACAGTTCATGCAGCCTATAATGCGTCAATTGGTAAGGGCAAGTACACGATGCAGGACAGCGGCATGTCAACACACCTTCGGAATGGTCACCACAGTTCATGCAGCCTAGAATTGGTCCATTGATAAGGACAAGTACAAGAAGCAGGACAGCAGTATGTCAACGCACCTTCGGAATGATCTCCACACACCATACAGCCTTGCGTGCCGTCGCCATACGTGCAGCAACCTTCGGCTTCCTTTCGCTTGTGCGGCGGGTCATGCCGCGCTCCGTGGACATCCAACTGTTGCGCCGGTCCCTGTGGCTGCGAGGAGTGCGGCTGGTCTCCCTGTGGATGTAGCTGGTCGTGGCTATGGATGGAAGATGAGCGCGATGATGCCTCGTAGGGCGGAGGAGGGTCCATCCGCGGGAAAGTCGATGGAACCTCTCTGGTGGGCGGGGTGCGCGCAGTGGTGAGCTTCCCCATCTTCAATGTAGCAGTAAATGAGACTGAGACGGTGCCAGACCTAATAAGCGTTTAAAGGTATGGAAGTGAGCAGTACCACTCCAAAATAGTATGTCGTTGAATGGCAATTTACTCTCCCAAAGTCAAAGGCACACGGTTGGCATTAAGTATCTTCACAACCGCCGACCAGGCGGTATGCGACCAGAGAACGGCTGATGAGAAGCCTTGGAGATTCTCAAGCGGTGCCTACAACACCAAGACGAACGACCAGTGATTGGTCCTTTTGGTGTCTGCCTGCCACAGGCTGCACTGCAGAGAGCCTTGATCGCTGTGGCTGAAGAGCTGAACAGCCTATGAGGCACCTACCTAGTTACCTAGGTAGCTACGAGTAAGGTAGTAGCAGGTTCACTCATCAATTAGGCTACCGCACAAAAGAACCGACCATGCCTGCGCAGAAGTACAAACAATATTCTCCTAAGATACAAGTGGTCCTGAGGAGCAGCTTCGGCTTCGGCCCCGCAGTTTGACCACAGAGAACCACCGGAGAAAAGTCGAAGGGTATGACGCAGGACGCAGGACGCAGGTACAAAATTACCTACGATCCCGATGCTTCAGGGCTGAAGCCCGAAAATTCGAGTGCCGTAGCATTATTATTGAAGACTGGCGATCGTTATAGGCCAGGTTTAGGCGTGGTGGACTGCACAGTAGTAGCGTATGGGTGGCAAGCAATACACTGTTCCAGGTCCTGTACAAGCCTGTAAGCGCAAATTGACAGGCAGCAAGTAAAATTGCATGATTGCGGGCGACAGGTGATGGCTGTGTAAAAAGGAGGCTCACTCTCAGGTGACAGACGAGTTGCAGCGGGTAAAGCGCAGGTAACAGGTAACAGTTGATCGCTGGCGTCTCATGATGCCCGCCGAGTCGAGATTGGACGCAGGCCACGCGAGAGGGACGCAGTGGCAGTGGCACTGGCAGTCGGAAGGAATGGGAATCAGCGGTGGGGGTTCTATTACTGCTGCTAGTGGTACTAGCGGCACTACAGCTGCATTTCTGCCAATCATAACAATGACGCGGTACCCATTCCAGTGCTAGTGCCATGTTTAGGCCTCGATCTGCTGCCCCTGATCGCAGGCCTGACAAGCCCCAACTGCTCCCCGAACAAGTATAACCACGGGCTCTGGCCGCCTCTGCCGCAGCTAAAGAACCACTCACCAGCGACACAGACTCGACGGTAATTATTAGTAACCTGAAGCCACTGGCACGGCGCAGCTGAGCAGGTTTGAAAAACATCCTCTCATCCCTCCATCAACAACTTCCACTTCATTCCTCTCCCATCAACCCGCCGCGCCATCACACTCGTTTCACGCCTCCATTTCAATTGAATTCACCCTCCCAATCGCCGGGGCACGACAACACACGTTATTATTCACTTCTTCCCCGCGACCGATTTCACCACCAGCACTCCCTACGCGGCTTTCCACCACTCGAGAGCCGTCTCCCTATCGGAGATTTTCCAACAGCACACCAAACATTGTTCCTTCGTTAAAACCATAGAAAAAGCACCCTCAAAATGGGTCTCGGTCACCACTACCGCTCAGTGTCGACGAACGACGAGTCGTTCCCGCTCGCCGAAAAGGAGGCGCCCGTGAAATCCGGATGGGGAAAACAGTCCATCCTCCTCTCTCTAGCGACAGGCACACTATTCGTGGCAGTTATTGCCGCCGTCCTGGCCACGGTCTCCTCTGCCGTTGTCTCATATCACTCATCGGGAGCCACGACCACCGCAACGGCCAGCGCCGCAGCCGACGCCGCGCTGGCCACGTCCACCAAGACCGGGGCCACGACGCTTCCCACGGTGGTGTTGGGCGAAGGAACCGAGCTGAGCACCGACGGCCAAATCATCCCGTCGGCAGACACGATTGAAAACTGCGGATATTCGCCGAAAGAGGCGCGCGAAAAGGGCTGCGTCTTCGACGTCATGATGCAGCTGTGGACACCCGCCGCCTGCTTCGACGAGGTCCTTTCCAACCGTTTCCTCGAGGTCGGCAACTGGACCTGGTACGCGGACCCCTCGGCCACAAAGGCTTATACTCTGGAAGAGATGCGCCTGGGTGAACACGACGCCGTCTATGTTGCCCAAGATTACCACATCACTCACTGCATCTACGCCTGGGAAATGTTGGTCCGCGCCATGAGGAACCAGAGCCCTCTGATCACCGAGTTGATCTCCTACGACCACGTTATTCATTGCCGTCACAAGACTCTGCAGAGAGCAGACGGCGGCGCTTCCATTCGCGGCGTCCGTGCCCCGACTGGTTATACCCAGTGCGCTCCCTATGATACCTGGAAGTACCACCTTCCTCCCAACGAGCACTCCTCCACCGAGTAAACTCCCGGATTTATGAACTTTCACACAATTCTTTTTGTTGTATATATCTTCCGGGAGCACGATAGCATGGGATGGAATGGAATGGGTCGGTTTGGGTTGTCCCAGCTTTTGAAAACGTAGAGTTGCGCGGGGGAGTTGACTCGAAAGAACAATTACATTTCTGTCATTTTTTGGAGTCCGTTCTTTTATCATGTCAGTCACACTCCTAGCCAGTCAAATCATATAATTCATGAATTATTCTTCAAATGAGTTCATTTTCGGTTCTACTGATGGAAAACCAACCACATAGGGTTTTTGCTGGTGTGTCATAGTCCTGTTCAGTACTCTACCAATATCAATTCTGCGCGAGCTGGGATTGTCTACTAGGAGGCCATAATAGCCGCATATCCAACTTCGCCTTTTGCGACGTTACGGTATTCCAATCAGGCTAGATCCAAGATCCAATTCGCACCTTGTCCATCTGCCCCAGTACCAGGTCTAGTGACCGAAGGCAGTCCGTCCAACGAGCTGGCCAGAGCCTCGGACGGCCTCGTGCCCATCCACACCGGTTCACTCATGTCCAACCCTTCCTGGATATCCCAACAATCCAGCCCGACGCTGTAGATGACGCGACCGTGGAGATGGCGATCGCGCACGCCTCGTTCGTATCCTTTTTCATACCAGATGGGGCTTCTATCTTCTTCTCCCTCCTTGCCTTCTCCTCCAACTCCGGCCCTGGTGTTGTCTCCGTCTTCATCTTCATGCGACGTTGACCCAGTCGCGCTGATGACAGTGTTGACAGTGTCGCTCGTCGTCGCCCCAGCCGCCACCACACCCCCAATAACCCTCGCAACATCGTCCGGCCTATCAATCGGTAACTGAACCGACATCCTCCCACCATCCGACTGCTCAATCGCCCTGGGAACCATAACATTCGTCACCACAGCATTGACACGAACACCATCCCCCCGTTCTGGATCCGGATCTACCGTAGCACGTAAACTCCTAACCAGTCCCAGAATCGCATGTTGAGCAACCTGATAGATCGGTAGGGACGGGAGATCCTTGAACGCGGCGACACTCGTGACGAATGTCAGACTCCTATCATTGCTCTCTGTGTCCTTTTGTTCAGTCTTCCTTCTCGGTCTCGGCGAATACCGTAGATACGCCAACGCGATACGTGCAAATCGAACACTGGCCGTGATAATGTCGCCTATGTCTGTACCCGAAGGAGGCTCGGTCTCGACTTCAGCGAGGGCAGCTGCTCGGGCGGATTTGTTGTAGATACCCCCGCCCTTACTGCTGTTGCTGCCACCACTGTTTCCACTACGGCTTCCGCCTTCCTGGTCAAACCACCCCTTTTCGCCCTGCGCAACAGAACACGCTTGACCCCCATCATCGCCAACGCCAAAAACAGCATGGTCCACGCGACCGTACATGGTCGTCGCGAGCTGGAATAGTTCCAATATATCAGAGTATTTCGTCATATCGCATTTGTTGAAATGGACCACGTGCGGAGGACCCAGGCTGGAAATCAGGCGTCGAGCTTGTTCCGCTTGGTGCTGACTGTCGCCGAAAATGACGCGGCTGCCGGCGGAGTGGAATGCTCGGATTAGGGATTGACTTGTTAGGCTGGTGCCGTTGGTTAGGACTATTACTTTTCCTTGGAAGTTTGAGGCGGATAGAGGGGGTGGGGTGAAGCGGCATGGGTTTGAGGGTGGTACTATGGCCACGGCCGCAGTAGGCTTTGTTGGTGATGATGGAGATTCCGAGGAGGATTTGGGTTTGGACTTCTTGGGTCGTTGTGTCGCTGTCGTGGCCGTTGTGAAAGGGTTTGTAGGTGCTGAAGTGCTTGTTGATGGAGATAGAGTAGCGGGATGAGCACGAGATGGAGTGGTTTGCACGGGTGTAGATGGAGATGAAGATTCGATGGTGGAACTGTTCGTATCCCCCTGCGGCGGAGGAGCAGACGGTGATGTTGATGCTGAGGCTGATCTCTGTGGCGGTGGTGTTGGTACAGTGTTGTTGCTGCTGCTGCTCGCCGGCTCAACGAGGCCACCCTCAGGTGGAGGCGGTTGGGATAGGCGCTTCTTCTTCTTTTTGACAACTGGGGATTCTTGCTTCAGTAACGGTGGTTCTGCGGTAGTAGCAGTAGCAGTAGCAGTAGCAGTAGTAGTCGATATGGGAGGCTGTTCTGGGACCTTAGGCGGGTTGAGATCCGCTTCTAGTTCGAATGTATGCGGCGTCTTTGTGATTGTCTTTCTGCGCCGGGTGGGTTTCGCTGCCAGTGTTGCTTCACCCGGAACGTCTAGACTCTGCCTCTGGCTCTGGCCATTGCTTGGGCCTAGCGATGGGGATTTGGCCTCCGTGACTGGTGGCGGGACAGTGCTTTGGCTGGTTCGGCGAGAGACATTGCCGGAGTTCTGGGAAGCTTTTGATGTCTGGCGAGAGATGGCCTCGTTGTTGTTGACAGCGGTTGATGTTGTTTCACCAGCCCAGGGATTTGAAGAAGCTGATTCGGAAGATTCAAGTTGCGATGGGTTTTGAACCTCACCATCCGCACTCGCTTTCGCTGGCTTTTTCCGCAGAGTGTCTTTCATGGTGGCGACGGACCGCGGCCCTCATGGATGTAGGGGGTACGTTCTTTCTAGCTCTTTGCTTACATGAGGCAGTCAGTGTGTTTGGTGCAGAGGAGAGCTCGTTGGCGGTGATTGCATAGGAGCTTGGATATTGCTGGATCCAAGATAAATTTGCCCTAGAAGTACTGTACATTTCTTCTACGCAGTTCGTAGCTTAATCTAGGGTGGTGATTGAGGCAAGCTGGTAAGACCAGAAGACAGGAATGTTGGTTTGATCAATAGCAGTGGATCGTCCGTTAGTGTCCCACATACCGTCACCATCACCACAACGTCCAACTTCTTTTATATCATGGTTTACATTCACTTCACCATTCAAAGCCCGATTTTAAACAGCTCCCTCGCCTTCTCTCACAATTGTCTTACCGCAGAGACTTTTGGATAGTCGTTGTATATTCGTGACCAGATTATCCCAAGAGACTACAACCAGATGATTTGAGCAACAGACGTCAGAACTCCAGCCTCATCTCATTCTCTTTCAGCATCAGCGAGTGCTTCCCAATACACATAGCCGATCTGCATTAAACCAGGTACAACAACCATGACACACTTTCCAGACCCAGAGTCACCCTCCTACCGGCCGACCTACACCGGCGACCAGCTTGCGGCTTATGTCGCATGTATCGCCCCCGACCCAACATATACACTTGCCACTCTACAGTCCGAGATCAAGGCCGATCCACTCGGGGCGCTGAGTCGCCTACAAATCCGCCAGATGGGTTTCAACTCCTGGGGCAACGTAGCGTTACACTATTCGTGGCATCGGATCATCACCCTCGACTCGGAGGCACTATTCCACAAGATCGTGGAGCGCAAACTCGGGGGCTACTGCATGGAGAACAACGCCTTCTTTGCCACAATCCTTCGATCTCTAGGATACCAACTCTACGTGACTGGTGCACGAATCAGCTTTGCGGTTGACGGCAACGGCAAACATCCTGAAGGGTTTGCAGGATGGTCGCATGAAGCGATCCTCGTGACCATCGACGGCCAAAAGTATTTGGTCGACGTCGGGTTCGGGTCGCAATCGGCAATTCACCCTATACCGCTGATCAAAGGAGACTCACAGAATCCGCCAAAGGTCTATAATTCAGTTCCTGGTGCCGAGGTCCGGCTCGTCTACCGTCCGATCGCTTCCAATACCGACTCTTCACCGTCGCTTTGGGTGCTGGAAACCCGCAATAAGACGCACCCAGAGTGGCAGGGGGCATACTGTTTCTCCGAGGTCGAATGGCTACCGGCGGACTTTGAGATTATCAATTACCGTACCTCTCAAGATCCGAGGAGCTGGTTTACTCACCGGCTGGTCATGGTCAGGACACTCATCGATGAGGAAACTCGCACGAAGCCCGTCGGTACGCTCATTCTGTCCGGAAACGTCATAGAGAGGAGATTAGGCGAGGCAAAGAAGGAAGTGGTTCTGGAGGCCCGTACCGAAAGGGAGCGGATCATTGGTCTGCGGACATGGTTTGGCATCGTCCTCCAGCCCGAGGAAGAGAGAGGCATTGTAGGAATGGCTAGTGAAATTCGCAGCCCTTCAGGTGTGTAGATTGTCGCCAAAAATACACATGCCTAAAGTACTTGCTGCTGATGGGAGCGATAATCCTTACGCCGAGCCGTGTCCTTGTTTCCTAGAGGGCGCCTCGAGTCTCATGCACCACCGACCTACCTGTTGAAGATGTCGTTTGCTCAATCACCATCATGTTGAAGGTGGTCCAGTAATACTCCTGAAGCCCGACCACTGTCGCTGGATAAGCGAGATCCTTGCGGTGGCCACGGAAAGACGGCCAAGTTGTTGTAGATCGAGCTCGCTGAATCCATAGTCATGCCCAGCACCAACAGGAGCACGTTTGAGTGCGGTGGCAACATGGAGCGGGCACCACATGGTATCTTCTCACCAACCGTGCTCTACCAGTGTCGTTAGGACTGACTTCGTTCCAACTGGAAATATCTTTCTTTCGCTGAGCTGCAGGATGGGACCATACAACTGGAGAGGATCATGCACGGTTCACCTCGGAGGTTTACCAGATCCTTATGCTGCTACTTTTAGCATACAATGAAATAAAACGTGGAGATACGAATACGGGACGTTGAGCCGACAAAGGCAATTGCAGAACATCCCTCTGATGTCCACGGATGATGTCAGAGTAAAGGCATGATGCTATCGAGATCTTTCAGAAGTACTCACATGGAATAGTAGCCCTTCAAAGCCTACAAGACGTCAAAGAAAATGGCTCGCAGCTCTATTTTTGGCTCTGGAGATCGACCGCAACGAGCACAAGGACTTGAAAGAGTACTTCTTCGACGAGTAAGAGGTCACACGGCACTCAGGGCTGCACTAGGGCATCGAAGAGAATTGTTCTCGAAGACTGCCTGATTGATGACCCTGGAAAGTCAATGTGCCGATTGCCGACGCCCCAAGGAATGCCACGAAATTGCCAATGGAAGAGTAGCCTTGGCCAGCGTGATCGTCGGCGGTATGCGTCAGCAAGCACGGACCTCGAGCCCTGCCATATTAGCATGTGTAGCACGCTCAACGCAGCGCAGCGTAACGATCACCTTCCGGGGCAAGAAGGGATGGCGATGTCAGCCGGGCAGCAGGCCAGGTTACTTTCATGAATTGAGGGCTTTTGAAGCGTCCAGGACTGTCTTGTTCTCTCTTGAGTAAACTGGGGTGTGATCATGATTCCTTTGCGCCAGGGCAAGGCTCACTTGCCCAGGCTGAGTACCTTAGTTGTGGGATCAATACCTAGGTAGTAGTAGGTCTTTCCCTTGTCCAAGCTGCTGCTGATCATCGGCGGTATCGGCGCGGCTGGAGAAGGCAGTAATACGTAAATGGCAGGGGTGCCGTACTTTTCCGCGGGGGCTGTAGCATTCGAGGCCATGGCCAGGCTCAGCATGCTAAGCTTTCTTGCCGCGCATTAAGGACGTGGGAGGCGGCAGGCGAACTCATTCAATACTGTTGCGAAGTCGCTGGGGGATCCTTGCAGTGGTTCGACCATTGCGCCCGGAAACGCGGCAGAAGGACTTAACGGATGGCCAGCGCCGCGCCAAACAGTTGTTAGTAGCAAGGCGATGTGCCGCGTCCGGCGCATCAGATCTTTAGAGGGATCGAATCATGGCTCATGCCAGAGAGGAACAGCCCCAAAGCATAAGGTGAATTGAAAGCGTGGTGGAGAAAGGACTGCGGGCACTGCCCCCTTGGAGTTGGACAACAGCAAAAGAGCAGATGGAAGGGTTGTCAGATCCTAGTCGCTCTGTAACATTGCCACTCCAAGTCTGCTGCAGTCACCGGACGGGAAGGAGAAATAGGATCGAGTTTCGACGAGGGGGTCGGCAGTCGTTGTGGTGATGCGGCACAAACGTTGTGTGCAAACCCAACGGCCTCAGGTTGCGAACCTTCAATCGCCTTGCAGCAGTGCCAAATGGAAATACGAGAGGGAATAACCGGCTGCCAGTGAGGACCACAAATTTGGTTGTTTGCAGACTGGCACCGCCATGCAGATTCTGCACCGGTTTGGGCTTGTCAGGTGCGCCGACTGGAGCAGTGGGAGCACAGTTCGGTTGTAGGAATGGTCACCCAGGGTCTATCTTCTGGGTCTCTCGGCGGGGAAGCAGTGCAAAGTGGTGCCCATGCTTCCCGAAATAACACAGCCATGGCAACTATACTGCACGCTGCACGTAGAGAAGTTTAGGGGCTTCCTTAAGGCCTATTAGGGACAGACTGGGGCTCTGACAGGCTGTTAGGGAGCTTTTCAAACCCTGGGCGGTCTCTCCAGCGCCAATCATCAGGCCTTCCCCGGGTGTCGGTTCCAATGCTGCGAGTGCTAGTAGTAGAGTCTGCCTCAGCGTCCACATTGACCTCCACCCACACTCTCCGGCTGACTTCCTCTCACTCCACTTCATCAATAAACACACCCTTCACCATCATATATCTACCAGTTCATGACATCTTGGATTCCGTAGTCCATTTCCTCCATCTCCTCACTTCTCGACCTACAACTAAATCGCGACGGTTCATCTGTTTGCCACAATCCATCTTGTGCGCAAGTAAAGTCGTCGCCCCTTTTGACTAGGTACAAATACTACACAACGCAAACCAGCTGCACTCTCCTTCTCGGTCGCCGCAAAAGACCACCAAGGTCTCTGCCACCCTGTCGTCCACACGTGCTTTACTTCCATCGCCTGAGCGATCAGCAACAACAATGGAGTCTCCTCGAACCTCTGGTCTCGATAATGGCAAGACTGCCACCCCGCCTGTCGGATTCCGCCCCCAGAATGGTGGTATCATCAAGGTAGAGCCGCCGCGACGCGAGGATCTGCAGCCTTCGTACGCGCAAACTCTCCAAGGCGACACCGAGGCGGAAACCCACGGGTGGTATGGTTCAATGAGTATGTAGGATTCCAAAATCACAACCTCAAGCATCGCTGACATCTGCCACAGTCAACTCCCTCGGCAATTGCCTTGGATTCATGGGCGCCATTCCGTGCTGCGTCATCTGCCCCAACCCCTACAAACCCGTGTCGCAGGGCAATGTCGGCTTGGTCACCAAATTCGGTCGATTCGCCCGCGCCGTCGACCCTGGTTTGGTCAAGATCAATCCCCTATCGGAACGCCTCATTCAGGTTGATGTCAAGATCCAGATCGTCGAGGTGCCGCGTCAAGTGTGCATGACCAAGGATAATGTCACATTGAACTTGACTTCGGTCATCTATTACCACATCACTTCTCCTCACAAGGCGGCGTTTGGCATTTCCAATGTGCGACAAGCATTGGTTGAGCGAACCCAGACTACCCTGCGTCATGTCGTGGGTGCCCGGGTGCTTCAGGATGTGATTGAGCGACGAGAAGAGATCGCCCAGTCCATCGGAGAGATTATTGAGGATGTCGCATCAGGCTGGGGTGTCCAGGTCGAATCCATGCTGATCAAAGATATCATCTTCAGCAATGACCTACAAGACTCTCTTTCCATGGCCGCTCAGTCCAAGCGGATTGGTGAATCCAAGGTTATCGCGGCTCGGGCTGAAGTCGAGTCTGCCAAGCTGATGAGACAAGCCGCCGACATCTTGAGCTCGGCACCTGCCATGCAGATCCGATACCTTGAAGCCATGCAAGCCATGGCCAAGACGGCCAACAGCAAGGTCATTTTCCTTCCTGCCGCCAATCAAACGATGCCTACCAACATGGGCGACATTATTCAACAGCAGCACACAGGTGGTGAATCTAGCGGTTTCAACTCGAAGCAGAACACGAGCAACGCCTTTAGCACGGATGCAAATGATGGGTTCCAACAAGCCATGAACGCCAGAGTCATTGAAAACATCTAGGCGACCCCGCTGATGCATTCCTCAATGGCTTAATCAGGGTGCCAACCTCGACCGAGAGATATGTTGGGGCTTGCGCAATGCACCAAAGCGATATGGAGGGTTGGACTCTTTTCGAATGGACCGGAGATTTTGCTTTGTTTTTCAGAGATACCCCCGTTACGAGTATCCAGGCATTCGCTTGATGTTGTATGTATCATTACCATACTTCGGTCCAAGGTGTAGTGCTTCTTTCGATGGCTTTACCAGGCTGTTGCTGGAAGTGATGACTTCAATGAGATATTTTCTTGCCAATGAGCGTCGTGACTGTTGGACCACGACATATTTGAACGAGCACAATGCTGACTGACATTTACTATCGACTAAACTCCGAGTATGACTATGACCGGGCTGTGCTCCTCGGCTGTAACAGTGTCAGCGTCCCTTGATAACGCCATTGGATTGTGCTGGTGATGGTGCCAGGTTTCCACCGAGATTTCGACCGGCGGCCGCCTGAGGCTGATGGCTGATACCGACATGGTCTAGCGTGCGGCCGCTGGTGCCTGTCTTTGTCCTGTAAATTACCGCAGAGGGACTAGACTGGATCAAACATCTCTATTGTTTGGGAACAAACTTCCCTCCGCTTCCAGACCCAGAGACATCGCCTCGATGCATACTCCTGTATTACCCTGTGCCAACCCACGGAGAACTCCTGCTTCTCAACTTATATTCCTCTCTTGTGACGGAGATAACATGATCCGCCGGGCCTCCAGCGTCAGCAAAGGACGCTTCAAAAGGTATTTAAGATGGCGACATGTCGCGGTGTGACGAGGCATCTGTCCCTCCATCCATCGCAGCAACTTGTTTCCAGCGAACTGTGTGCCCACTGCTATCGTGTAAATCCTTCTCCCGCCTCTACTTCAGAAGACGTGACTTGGCTACTCCATTGTTGTACCACATTGGACTACTCGCACAACCAACATGAAGGACTTTAACCATGACAGCACCGGCGAGGAAGTCGTCAACGAATTCGTCGACCGAGTCCAAGGCAAGACAAGTAAGTCGACCATACGCCCTCCATCTCTGAGCCCAGGAGTCCCAATGCGATCCCATACACATCGGACACACATATACACACAAACCAGAGACACATACCCACAGATACCTCCCTATGCTAACACAACATCCTTCTCCAGTCGTCATCACCGGAGCCAGCGTCAACGGCCTAGGTGCCGAAACAGCAATATCTCTAGCCCACGGCAATCCAGCGCACCTGATCCTCCTAGCACGCTCTCAATCACGCGTCGACCCCGTCATCAGCAAGATCGCCGAAATCAACCCGAAAATCAAAGCAACCTTCGTCCCCGTCTCACTAGACGACTTCGACTCGGCCCGCACGGCCGCGCAGACCATCAGCAATGCCGTGGACAAGATCGACATCCTAATCAACAACGCGGGCGTCATGGCATTGAACGAATACACTACCAACAAGAACGGAATCGAATCTCAACTCGCAACCAACCATTTAGGTCACTTCATATTCACCAAGTACCTTTTGCCCAAGATCTTGGCTGCCGGACCGGGTGCCAGGATCGTCAACCTGTCCAGCCTAGGCCACACGTTAAGTCCCTTCCGCTTCGACGACTACAACTTCTCCAACGGGGCAACATACGACCCGTGGACAGCCTACGGACAGTCCAAAACGGCCAATATTTTGTTTTCTGTGTCTTTGGCCGACAAATTGCGCGACAAAAACGTCGCCGTCTATGCCGTCCACCCGGGCAACATCTATACTACGAACCTGGGTGCGCATCTGCAAGGTGATTTCGTCGCTTTGATCGATCAGCTCAAGGATATCAGTAAGAAGAATACCGGCCGTGAGTTTCCTATCAATACGGAGACACCCAAATCACCGGAGCAGGGGGTGTCGACTACTCTTGTTGCCGCGCTCGATCCGAGAATTGAGGACAAGTCTGGTAGTTATCTGGTTGATGGGAATGTTGTCGAGCCTTATGAATATGCTAGTGATAAGGAGAATGCCGAGAGGTTGTGGAAGTTGAGTGAACAGCTTGTGGGGGAGAAGTTTGAGATCTAAATGATGGTCGATAAGGTATACTGGGTAGGTAGTAAGCTCTAACCGAGTAAAAGGCTGGGACTTGACCTCTGAGGGGCAGAGCCAGAAAGGAAGAGGATCTCTCCTTTGAAATAAATCTGTTTTGAGCGTCTTCTCATTTTGTCGATTAGTGTCCGAATGTCACTTGGTACGGTGCCTACAGATCCAGAGGATGGATCGGGCTATCTTCCCACAAGAGAGCACAGTGAACGGGTGTGGTCTATATACTCAGATATCCTTGTCCATCTTTCCTCCTGCTTGTGATCCTTCTTGTCCGGTCATGGTTGGCTGTCTCTTTCTCTCATTTCTCCATTTCAGCGCTGTCAGTCTCATTTCCTCTCCTGCAGATATGCCTCGATTACTAGTATCTACCCTGTTCTGTGACCTTCGAATCTAGAAATAGCTTACAAGATTGCTGCAGGAACCGGAAACTTTAGATGCCCCGTGCACGAAATCTAGGGTAGAGCTGTAGCAATAGCAATGCACTTACTCACCATGCTGATCACCCTTATCTACCAGGTACCATTCTTTACAAACGAAACTACAACTACAGTATCCTCCCAGGCAGGGGTCGATTCAGCGCCTGAGCCCAGCTCGATCCGCTTCGCAGCGTTCGGTTCGGTTTACGGATTGCGCGATCGATCCTTATCGTTGGTTTTAGTTCGCGTCTACGGCTGCAATGCAACGACTTAGGTGCCGAAGAATGAAACATTTTTTGCAATCATTGGCATTTATGCATTCACGCATTCGTCTATCTCCTGGATACTTCTATGTAATCGTGACATTAGTGTTCCAGCGCCCGGCAAGGGGCTGGAATCGTGGCGTCAAAGCACGCATGCTTGCATAGTCGAGTGATTTAATCAAACAGGTCATGAAAGCCAAGTGGCAGTGTTGTGCTGGAAACGTGTCATCCCCTGTCATGCCGCGTCAAACGTCAATTCATTGTTGGGCCGACGCGCTCTCCTTCTCCGCAGAGTTGTTGGCTGCCGGCGCCGAGTGTAACAGCTGATCCAGTTGCTCTTGCAACTCGGCGAGTGTACGCTTCAACATGACACAAGCTCCCAGACTGAGAGGTCGCAAGAACACGCGATTGTCGTCGTCGGTACTGCCCGCAGAGTCCAAAAGGCCATCGTAATAGGCGTGTCTTGCTTGGTCCGACTTTTCGAGCAATTGACGAGCTCTTTCAATCACGGTCCATAGTAACGAATTCTGTGGAGCGGCCAAGTCGTGAGGTAGATACCGCCCGGCGAGAATGTCCTCCAGTCCTCCAGGAGGCTGCAAAATGGCGTATTTGACGAATGATCTTGCCATCACGAAGGCCTTCTCACTGTACTGTTCCGACTCTCGCAGGTACCTCTTGTCCTGTTCGTAGCCTTCGAAACCGGCTTCATTGTAGAATGGTCGTTTCACAAACACTAGTCCTTGGAGAGAAACCAGCAATTGGAGGATCGTGGCTTTCTCGCTCCATGATTCACTTTCGTGCTTCCCGGCCCATGTGCCAAGGAGACTCAGGCAGATCTTGCCTTCTTCGTAAAGGTTTGGGTTGATCCGGCCTAGCCCGCTCGTCCAGCTGTGGAAATGCGCTGTGGGAGGCTCGGCTGGAAATCCTGCTGGCAGGTACAAATCGATCAAAAAAGGAGCATTCTCGTAAGGCGTATCTCTGGGGCCGATGATCAGACAACGCAGTAGGTCGAGTCTGCTTTCGTACGTGCGCACGTAAATCTCCCCTGCCGGTAGAGAGGTCGCGAGTATCTGATGTTCGCGCATGATGCGTTTCAGGAATTTGCCTGCAGTTGATATGGAATGTAAGCCAAACTGGTCTGGCGGAGGCTCTCGTTCCAAGACGTTGAAAGCAGGTGGTTCCTCTGAGGGTAACGCAGCATAAAGATGAAGGATTGATGGTTGAGAGCTGCGAGCTTTTGGTGCATCCTTGCCGTCCTCCTCTGGATTAGCCATGTCGGTGTTTCCTGTTTGTCCTTCTTCTTGCGCATCGGTGAACTCTTGCGACTGGTCTTCGTCCTCGTTCATGTCTTCGTCAGATACCCAGTTGTCATCGCCGCTGTCATTATCGAGCCGTCTGCCGCCCTCGTATTCGACACGTTCTTCTATCGCTTCCATGCTTCCGTCTGAGTAGAAATCGTAGGTGGATCCCAAGGAGTCCACATCCATAATATCTTCGTCTGCATCGCCATCCGCTTCCTGATCCGAGATGATGGTCGTGATTGCGTCGTAATCGACACGAAGGTCCCGGCATGGCTGGGCCGCACCCAATCGTACAGTCGTCGTCCCATCTAGCCCTATTGCTACTACCTGGCCCACCCAGTCGGTGGCGGTCTGCTCTCCCAAGCTCTTAGCCTGCCCAACATTCGACGTGGTCGATGGAATAGACGCTGAGTTCGCTATCCTCTCGCCGGACCTGCCGGAGTCGTGCCGGGAGGCTTTGGGTGATCGTGCATCCGCCGAATTCAAAGTAGTGGACTCGCTTTTGTGCGCTGGAGTCATCAAGTGAAGAGCGACTATGCACATGTCGTTTCTCCTACGTTGGAGAGTAGGAAAAGACATGATTTCGTACAGAGAAACGTCCTCGATTATGTCTCCTATGGGCCCAAACTTTGACTCTGGATCGAGAATCTGGCCGGAGGAATGCAACTCGATTTTCGGTTCCTTGTACCACCGAACACGGGCCAATCTCTCGTCTGGATCCACCGACTGAACAATACCGACGCTTTTGGGTAACAAATCGTGGGGTCGTTCAAAGAAGGCCATCTCATTGAACCCACTGACCTCCTTTCGTCCTGCTCCAACTGGCCGTTGCCGCAGGCCTTCCCGCTTCAATACTATATCCGTCGGGGCAAGTTCTGATTCAAAGAGGCCGTATTCTTCAAGCTGAGTCGAGTCTGTCGTGGTGGTACTGCCATCCTGCCATAGGACGCTTGCCTGCTGGTTGATGAACACCACTTTGAATTCGTTCACATCCCATCCACCCTGGACATAAAGGGAGCTGTGATTGAATTGGCCGTGCCGTGTCTCTTTGCTCCCTTTATATTTCTCAGCGGCGCCTATCGGATCGCGGAATATCACATGAGCCCCGACCGCATGGTCCTGCCCTGTACATATCTCTCCCGCATGTCCCAGACTTGGGTAAGCGCCAGGTTGTGGCCCACGTATTTCCCGCCGCTCTGAATTAGATGGCATCAACCCTTTGTCATAGATGTGAACGTTCTCTTTCAGCCGCAGACCGCCATGTTCTAAGAAGTTTGAGTTGGGTTCGTAGATGTGGAGTACGGGAGATGGAGATGGAGGTCCGTGATATGCTTGTGCCACCCCCAGCGCAGGGTCGCTTTCAACCCAAGCCACAAAAGAGTTTCCGGCGCGGACGTCGAGAACGTACCCATGAGCAGGAGTGGTAGGGGTGTACGAGCCCTTTAACCACGGACCTCTGCGCAGACTATTGTTGTCCACAATGACAAATGTTCCCGGCCGTGGTCGTTGCACAGGTATGGTATTTGACCAGCTTTGTCTAGAGGCGAGAATGTCTGGTATGATGAAGCCATCAGGTTCTGGCAGGGCAACAAGCGGCTTTCCATAATCTGGAACCGGAATATGAAGGTGCTCCATACCAGTGACCACCACTACCGAGCCATTGGCAAGGACGACAACGACGTCGTATTCCACCTCGTCAACGATACCAAGCCACCCCGACATGATTACATAATCATCCTGCACCAGATCTTGCGCTCTTTGTACCTCCCATGACGGGACGTCGTAAATCAAGGTGTGAGGGTTCGGATGAGAGAATTGGGATGGCAAGCGCGATTCGCATTCGGCCGTACACGTGCCCATGACGGATGGGTTGAACCCAAGACATGATTTGGCGAAGTCTGGCTTTGTGGTGATCGGTTCCAAAATGTAGGATTCGGAAATGTTGGTCACAGTGCCAGTCATCGAACTCCCCTCACGCTTGACGGGATCGCCGATCTGAAAGAGGCGACTTAGTAGCACAAGGTCATCTTCGCTGACCAACGAACTGCCAGCAGCCTCATCAGAAAATTCGACGAAGACATAGCCGCGTGGTGGCATGCCTGTCTGAACGAATTCATGGAGAATGGCTGGGGGGACATCGGTGTGAGCGATGATCAACTCGTCCTCTAACGGCTCATGGGAGACGGTATTAGTGCGCGTTACTGTGCCATAGAGGCTGGGATTAGCCTTGACAGCGACATTGTCGTTAATCTCCAGAGATCGCATCGGTCCGGCGTGTCTAGAGACCTGAGGAGACTGACTATTGCGAAGGTGGGGTGCGTGGGTGTGAGGCTGAAGAAAGATGGAAGCGCGGCTGCGGAAGATAATGCCAAGATTGCACTTCGGGAGAGTCTTGCTCTGCCTGAGATCTACCGCTAACCGGAAATCGCATGGCGCCATCACCGGGCCGGAAGCTTGGCGCAAAGTGGAGACGCTGGCCTGGAACAAATGGCGACTATAATCGGACCTCCATTCACACTCCATTCACACTCCATTCACACCTCATCGTCTCTCCACCTTCTTTGTTCGATGCAGTGCCGTCCATGTCCTCCTTTACTCTGTCACTTCATCACTAGGACAATCTCTTACTTCACTCCGTGTGTATCACAGTCATTCGCTTGAACCAATATTATCATATTGTCCGTGGTGCTGCAGGTCAACCATCCCGTAATCTTATATCAATATCAGCCTTGCCAGTCTGCTTATCCTCCGGCCTCGATACTACTCATACTTCGTTCATGGCTTCTCCCGCCCTCCATCCCATGCGACCATCTGGCTGGATTGATCCACGTCGGCCAGCGGAATATCCCATCGTCGTTGGAGAAAGCGTTAAAGCGAATGGAGCAGGCAGATCCAGCAAGTCTCTTGTCACTGTCCGATACAACTGGCAACCCAAGTCCGGATTTGGGCCACGCGACAGCAAGCTGACCAAAAGCGGTGACGACTATCAACTGACTATCCGGGACGAAGATTCCGGCAATGACGAAGAATACCAGTATAGTGGGGCAATTTCTTCATCTACTGGGAGAACAGGGGAGGACCAGACAAGCTCACTGGCGCTGATTTACGACCCGGCAAAGTCATGCTTTGTTTTGGAAACCATATCGGCATCCCTCGACTTAAACTTGAAACGTGGGGCTTCACACTCAACCAAGGACGCCCGTGAGCTTCCTCAGCTACCAATAAAGCAATCATCAAGTACTGCAACCGCCCAACCGAACGGGGACGGGGGCACTTCACCCGCGCCGGACGACGAGACTCCCGACACCGACAACCCATATGACTACCGGCACTTCCTCGCCGAAGCACGAGAAAATGTTGAGAAATCGGCCCTTGCACCTGGCAGTCGAACGCCTTTGACCGGAGTTTCTACGCCTGTACCTGGAGGAAGCCGGTTCTCAGCAACCACCCCACAATTCAGACCGACACCCGTACCAAGCACAAGCAAAGCAACGCCACAAAAGACGAAGAAGCAAACAGAAACATTGAAAACTCGCCCAACCAGCCGGACGGCGACACCTACAATTGCTGGAAAACCGACGGCCCAATCGAAGCGCGACAGCCCGAACAAACCATCATCGTCGAGCAAAGCGTTGAGTAAAGCCCGAATTACCGATTCCGACGAGGAAGACGAAGCCGAAGCAGACGAGAGCATTATCGACGTCGCGCGACCGAGTGCCAAATCGTCATCATCGTTCAGCCACCTCGGCTCAAGACCGAGCGCGAGCGCCAGAAGAGGACATACACGCAACATATCCGCCAACATCGGCAGTTCGCCACACATCATCATCAACGACGACGATGGCGGTCTCGAGATCGACATGGGCAGTCCGCCGCCCGAAGACCGACCCAGCCGTCGTGGAAGAGTCGATCCCGAGATGTTCCGCAGCCACACCGGCACACCGATCGGAGGCATGAGCAGCAACAGCAACCACGCAGCAGGGAACTCAAGACCAATGTCGCAGGCTCGTCCCTCGGCTGATGAGACTCACAATCATGGCCGTGGCCGCAAGGACCGAGACCGAGACCGAGATGTCACGATGAAAGATATCGAGGCCGGAACAACGGACGAAGACGGCGATGTGGAAGAGTTCGAGCTAGGCAGCCCGAGGGACAAGCTGCTCAGTGTGCCCAACAGTGGCGATGTCTCCCAAATAGATGGCGATGACGACGACACCGATGGTCAACGCGACGGTCGTCATCAGGATCAAACGACGCACAGTCACAGTCACAGTCAGCATCAACAAGGACATGCCGCAACATCAACGGCGCATCATGACGATGATGAAGACGATGAAGATCTGCTCGCTGCAGCACTGGAGGCCGCGCTGGAAGAAGAGGATCAGGCTGCTACTCCTGCCGCTGCGACTTCAGCTGCTGTTGGATTGGGCATTGGCATGGCCACACAGGATGACGAGAGCGAGGTGAGCGAAGAGGAGTAGTAGTACTGCCTCTCCTCTCCTTTGGGTATCCATGGTGCCTTTGCTGCTTGTCTACCGAACGGAAGCATCTACTCTCCGCGTACCTCAAGGAGGGATGGTGCATACCACGTATTGGAAATGTGATCAGATCTGATGCCTAGATATGAGAGACAGGTGTGAGAGAAACGTGGTTGGCGGATCTTCAAGAATGCTACCATAGATCTAGAGGTACTACTACCGACATGATCAGGCCGAGTCATAATTCAACAACACTCGATGTACGATATGTATTCTTTCATCTACATCATTTAGATGACTTGTTTCCAATCTCAATCCTGCATTGGTATCAATCCATTACCTTTCAGCGGACGGCATGCCAGTGCACCAGGCAAGTCGATCAGCAAGAAGCCGGCGATAGATACCTTTGACAGCCTTGCCATGGTTTCTACCTAGGTAATATTACCTCCCTTGCAGCAACTGCTCATGTTGTACATAGGCTTCGAATAACAGGCTTTCACCGCTGACATTGGTGCGCATCACAACTAGTACTAGTGAGATACCTCACGTAGAACGGATTGGTACACACGTCATCTAATGAATATTCTTATTTTCGTGCTACCTCACAGCTGTGCCAGAAGTAATAGTCCCAATTCTATCTGAAGTATAGCAGCAGCAGTAGTATTGTTAATCTTACTCTTCACCGCCACCACCAGACAGACCACTACCACCGACCTGCTTCGCACTCTTTGCACTACAGATATCATCGACACGGAGCAAGAGACAAGCGCTCTCGACGGCAGTCTTGATGCTCTGCATCTTGACAGCCTGGGGTTCCCAGACACCATAGTCCTTCATATCGACGACATTACCCGTATCGCCGTCGACACCAAAAGTGGATTTTCCCTCGGCATGTTTGGCACGCAATTGAGTGAGGATCCTAATAGGGCTCGCGCCAGCATTTTGGATGAGAGTGCGCGGGATGACTTCCATGGCCTCCGCGACGGCGCGGTAAGGCCACTGCATGACGCCCTCGATGGATTTTGAGCGCTGGGCCAGACGCACCGAGACGGCCATTTCGGTGGCGCCGCCGCCGGGCGACAAGCGAGGGTGGAACATGACGTTGCGGGCGACCGACATGGCGTCCTGCAGGTTGCGTTCGATCTCGTTGAGAATGTCCTTTGACGGGCCGCGCAGCAGGATCGTGCAGGCCTTTGGGTTCTTGCATTTCGTCAGGAAGGTGAAATACTCGTCGCCGATCTTTTCGATCTCAAACAAGCCGCAACCGGTCCCAACGTCCGATTCTTGTAGATCGTCTACCCGGTTGACGATGGTGGCGCCCGTGGCCCGCGCAATGCGGTTGTTGTCGGTCTTGCGCACGCGACGGAGGGCCGTCACGCCCGCCTTGACGAAGTAGTGCTGCGCCAGATCGGATACGCCTTTCTCGGTGATGACCAGGTCCGGCTTGACTGCCAGTACGGCGTCGCACATCTTCTTGACTTGTTCCTCTTCGATCTGTAGGATCCGATTCCACGAGTCCTCGTCCGTGATCTCCACGTTGGTCTGCGACTCGCCCTTTTTGTATTCGAGCGGACAGTCGAGTAGCACGATCCGCGGGTTCTCTATCCTTCTTCGCATCGATGCGTGTGTAATGTCCTTGTTTAGCATCACTCCGTCCAATACCCGCGAATCTTCAATCTCGCCTCCAGGGATCTTCTCCACCCGTGCATAGCGTTTGATGTCGACTTCTTGCGGCTTCGAGGGTGTTGGTGTGGCTGATTTCGAGCCCGCACCGTTCGTCTGTCCAACATTTGACACCGAGTTTTGGTCCAAAGCCACCGTCCGCACGGCAGTCAATGCCAGCGAACACATCAGGTCGGCGTATCTGTAGCACGTCTTCGTGCCGATGGATGATTTGATCAAGGTCGTCATTTGTTTGTCGTTGGATGTGTCCACTGGTATCGACACCTCCTCGACAATCGCGAGTGCGTCCGTGAGCGCCTTTTTGAACGCTTGAATGATCACGACCGGGTGGATGTTTCGTTCGAGTTGTGGGAGTGCTTGCGCGAGGATTTCTCCGGCTGCGTTCATGTCAGTCCTGAAAAGTCCATGTTGTACAGCCTCGTAATTAAAGGTCTGCCATACCTAATATTATGACCGTCGTCGTACCATCGCCAACTTCTTCATCTTGTGTCCGACTCAATTCGATCATGCTCTTAGCCGCGGGATGTGCCACTTCGATCTCTCGCAGAATGGCGTGGCCGTCGTTGGTCAGAACAATCCCGCCCATGGGATCCAGCAGCATCTTTAACATCGCTTTGGGCCCGAGACACGATCGGATGATATCCGCAACCCTGCCGGAATGTCAGTGTGGGAGTAACTCTGTGAAAGTTTCGCGCGCATTGCTCACGTCTTTGCCGCTGTAATGTTGGATATCTGTGCTTTTCGCCCGACTTGTCTTTCACCGGCTCCCGTGTCTGCAACCCGCAATCAGTCTCTGCTGCAACATTGTTTCGAAGAATACTCACTCATAACCACTACTGGGGCCTGCATCTTGCCTGCGCTTCAGGCCGGTGGCCCTGGTGTAGATCTGGTACTTTCGGCGGCGGGTAGAGTGTCCACGGCGGCTGGCGGAAGGATGGAAAACGGCGAGTTTTGTATGGAGGCCGACTATCGCACAAACAGCACTCTATAAGCACGGTGAGTAGTGTTGTTTGATCGTTACGTGCAAAGCCCGCTGGTTGCAGAGTGGAAGTTCAACTCGAAGTCTCCAACTTTTCCGCCAAGCCCCGGCCGGAGACTGTGACACGCGAGGCTGAACTACTTTACTGCATGCATACAAAACTACAGGTCCACGCAGCCTTGCAACTTGAAGCCGATGCAGGCTCCAGATATTTCTAGACGGTAAAGTTATTGAAATGAAATGATATTAATGCTTGTCTGAAATGAAAAGCTTTTGATATTCGTGACTCATAAGTTGATTATCGGTACTACAACGGACACCCTTAACCCTCGTCCTGGTCCATATCATCACGACCCCGTTTACCAACAGCTCCCTTACCCGCCCGTCTATGGCGCAAGGTCGCTCCCTTCTTTCCTCTGTTCTCATGCAATTCCTTCATTTCCAAGGCAGCAGCCCTCTGCGCATCTCCCACCCTCTCGGCCAACACCATGACTTCCTCTTTGACCGTCTTATATTCGTCCAGTTTCTTGCCCAGCGCACCCTCGATCCTCAACCAGAGCTCGACATCATATTGAGTGACGAATGAGATAGCCAAGCCACTTTTACCCGCTCTGGCCGTCCGGCCAACTCGATGAATATAAGTCTTGCTATCTTGAGGAAGGTCGAAATTGATGACAAGATCCACCGACGGTATATCCAAACCACGAGCTGCCACATCAGAAGCGACGAGCAAGTTGCGAGATTTGGCACGGAACTTGTTCAATGCAGCCAGACGAGCCTGTTGAGAGAGCTGGCCATGAATGGGGATTGCAGAGAACCCCAAAGTGCGCAGAAGAATCGAGACGCGCTGCGCCTCATTGACTGTGCGTGTGAATATGATCCCCGTGTGACCTGCATGCTCGTTCAAGATATGGATCAGATACAGATCTTTGTGTTTGTGAGGGATAAAGAGGTAAGACTGGATCAGGGTCGAGACGGTCTGATATTTATCCTGAGACACTGCAACGCGGAGAGGATTTGACAGGGAAGCTCGTTGCAAGGACTCGACTTTGCTGGACATGGTCGCGGAGAACAGATATGTCTTTCTGCCTTCTCGGGGTAGAATCTTCAAGATCTTGTCCAAGATCGGGCCGAAGTCAAGATCAAGAAGTCGATCCGCCTCGTCCATGACAAGATACTTGAGCTGCCGCAGAGAGAACCCCTTTGTGTTTTCCAAGTGATCCAGGAGCCGTCCAGGCGTCGCAACAATGACGTGAGGTTTCTTTCCCAAGGCAATGGCCTGGGTAATCATGTCCATGCCACCGACCAACACTGCGCACCGGACAGCGATCAATGACCCTAGTGCTTCTACCGCCTCAGAGATCTGGTACGCCAGTTCTCTCGTCGGCGCCAAGATCAAAGAGTGCAGTTGTTGCGGTTTGTCCATAAGTGCCTGTAGTATGGGGAGCACAAACGCTGCCGTCTTTCCACTACCCGTCTCCGCCAGTCCGATCAGATCTCGCCCTTGTAATGCCAACGGTATCGCTTCGGCTTGAATCGGTGTGGGTGCTTTGTACCCCAGGGACTCGCAGGCCTCGCAGAGGGAGTCGATTATCCCGAGTTCTTTGAATGTGGTTGGAGAATTCGCCTTTTCGATCTCGCCAATGTCATCTCCTCCATCACTACGGGCGTCGGACTCTTCCGATCTCGATTCTGGTTCCGATGAAGCACTCCGGCTGGATGCGTTTTCATCGTGGCTTACTTTCCTCTTCTTGAGCGGCGGCATGATTGTGATTTTGACTTGAAGTGAGGCGGCCGTACAATGTTGTGAGTTCGTGCGGAAATGTTGGATGAGCGGCGCAGTTCAAAAATAGTTTTTTATTGTCCGCCCCCAATCAAAGCTTATCTTATCGCACGTGACCCGGCCTTGGGCTTCAGCCTTGCCGGCGAGGCTGCCATCAGCCGCCCACCTGCCATTATCTGGCTGCTGTGGGCCTGTACGTTAGTATGGGGTGTGTCTCTCACGCTACTTCAGGCTTACTACGCAGGCGCTCAGCATAGCTATTTACCTCATGTTGATGAGAACATTTTCTTCATTCGGAATTGTGACTAAATCCCACCTATTTCTCAATTGGCATGTGAAGCACGCTTCATCCGTTCGGCTCACACCATTACCGATCATCGGTGATACAAAGATGTGGTTATGGCATTCGTTAAGTCGCTAGAATGTGCTAATTTGCTTTCGGACTGGCATATAAGCTCCGCTGGCTTGGCTCTTGATATTAGAAGTTTTCCAGGAACCGTTTCCACAAGGACTTTCTCAGCACACGTCCATACTCTTCCGCACCGCCACCCTCCTCATCTGACTCTGGTGCATCGAGGTCTTTCCTTCTCCCGGCATCCAAGTCGATTTCATGTAGACGCCAATACCGTGTCCTAAAGGCAAACTTGTAACCAAAATATATAATTGGGAAGAGCGGCAACAGGATGTATGCATCCACAAAATTGCCGGCATTGAAGGGGCTAAGGGTTGTCCAGCCCTGAACCAAGGCAAGGAACAAGTTTGCCGCCAACCCAAAATAAGCGTTCCAAGGGTGCCAGAGCGATTTGAAAGGCAGCTCATGTTCATGCCGGCCTTGCTTTAGCCACGCCTGACGGAATCGGATGTGGATGAACGAGATGGCGCCCCATACAATGAACGTGCTGACGCCCGACAGATTGACAATATAGCTATAAGCTTTGCCAGCTCCCGTCGAAACGTTCATCATTGCCAGTGCGCCAAACAGATTGGTGAAGATGATTGCAAAGACCGGGACCCCGCGAGGGTCGGTATACCCCAGGAACTTTGGTGCCTTCCTTTCCTGTGCCATGAACAGAACCGTCCGAGAGCCGATATATATGGAGCTATTGACGGCAGAAAGGCAAGTGACCATGATAAATGCATTGATCAAATGCACCCCGCCCTCCCAGCCGGCGTTCTGGATGGCCACGGTCATGGGTGATTTCAAAACCCGAGATGATCCGTTGACCAGAGAGTCTGCATTTGCAGGGCAAGTCAAGCCGAAGAAAAAGGCAGAACCCATGTAGACGAATATGATCCGCCAGAAGACCTGTCGGATAGCACGGGGCACCGCGACCTTGGGGTTCCGGGTTTCGGTGGCAGCCACGGCGACCGACTCACAGCCGGCATAAAAGGTGGAGCAAAACACAAAAACGGAGGCAACACCTCGAAACCCATGAGAGAACGCACCCGGATTGTGCCAGTACCTGAATCCCAATGCACCATGCTGGCCGATGAGTCCGCCCGAGGCATAGATGATGCTGAAGATGAAATACGCCGTCAAACCGAGCAGTTTGGCCAGGGCCAGCCAGAACTCTGCCTCACCGAACGTCCTAACACCCAGCAACTGAAAGCCCAGAAAAGCGAACCAGAAGATCAAGAAGTATCCCCACAACGGGACCTTGTCACTCCAGAAGACAAAGATGGACGACAGCACGTTGTACTCGTTGGCAAGGACGGCGACCCAGATGACAAAGTAGTTCCAACCGACGGCGCACGCAAAGGCCGGGTCCACGAACCGATCGGCCAGACTGGTAAAGGCGCCTCCGCTGGGATAGAGGGTGGTCAGTTCCCCTAGCGACTGCATGATGCTGAATGCGATAATGCCAATGACTCCAAAGCCAATCAGCAGTGCTGCGGGACCGCCATTGGCAAGTGCACCTGTATAAAAATGTCCTGTCAGTAAGGGGGGCCTTATCGGTTGTCGTCGAATACGACAAAAAGCGTGGTCTCACCTCCAGATCCAATCAACAGGCCCGGTCCTATAATGCCGGCTAGAGCCATCATACTGAGATGGCGAGTTTTGAGACCTCGCTTGACACCACTAAGCGGGTCGATCACCGCGTGGGTATCGCCGGCGTCGCTAAATGAATGACGAGACACGGATCCCCGGCCGGTTTTTGGTTCTTCATAGTTGGCCATGGTGGCCTCCAAATATGGCTTAAGGTATACCTCAGGCTATGGGGATAGAGCCTGCTAACGGGCACGTCCAAGCGAAAAAGAATAATGAAACGAAGCAGACAGGCCGCATCCGGCAGGGATAACTCTGGTATATGTTGTATGCATTATTAGAAGAGTCATTGTGAAAGTACCTACTTATGGTGGTTGTGCTTTTGCCGCCATCGATGTCGCAATCGAGCTCGAAAATTGAGCCATCATGGAGAAAAAGCCAAATGGCTCCCACACCGGGCTGGGCATGGTAAAAAGGGCCAGGCAGACCCAGACTGATCGGGCGTATAAGAATGTCAGAGGAGTGTTAAGTTGCTTTTGTAGATTTGGTTCTGGTTACTTTACATACAAGGAAAGGATCCAGCCACTCGTGCTTTGCCTTGTCTTGAATATTTCACCGCTTGTCGAGGAAAAGAGACGGGAGATATCACACATTGTAGAATGACGTGCGAGGTGGCATTGTACGGTGGATCAAAACGTATGGCAACCCCCATATTTTTGTTTTCCAACAAGTTGAACCGCACTATTAGGTGCTATGGATGGATGATTCTGGTACTCAATTGTGCGGAGACAAACAGCAATAGCTTTCCCTCACCGAAATGATACCAGTCTTCTTGTTGTTAGCGAGGAAGAGATGAGGTTGACCAAGGTTGGTCATTTCTCGGGCCCCCTAATTGCTCGAAAGGGTTCCTGTGTCCAAGACTCCTCAATCATGCTTACCAGCAACATCCTCAACTTCAACCCCAAGGGAGTTCCTCTTCTCGTCCACAGCACGGGCATGGTGGACAGTTCCCTCCAGACCCATTTCAGTGGCAAGGGTTAATCCCTTGGTTGTGGCGGCGCCTCCACCGAGAATCGCCTGATCTCCGTCGAAATGCTTCGCCATTTCCTCGAGAGCCGTGTTGCGCGTTTCGATGTAGAAGAACCACACGACCACGAGTTCCACGCCGAGCCAGACACAGTAGCTTTATGAATGTCAACAGATGCTCGCGGGGCGGTGATGCGGGTATTGCACTTACAAGATGTAGTATTTCCAATGAATATTCTTCAGAGCAATAGGGTTGATCCATTGGTTGAAGAAGAGCGCCACATCGACCATGAGGAACATGACAGTCAAGCCCTTGGCGCGGATTCTGTACGGCAAGATCTCGACAGTGTAGCTCACAAGCATGCCGGACCATGCGATGTTGTAGAAAAAGTAATAGATGTAGATGAAGCTATGACATGTCAGTAGGGGCGACAGGAGACAGACGACTCATTGTGCGTGGACTTACCCAACTACAGCCTTTGCAGCCCCTTTTGATTTGGTCATAGAGTACCTTGCCGAGCAGATCGTCCAGACAATGAAAGACATAAGCATGCCGGCTGTCGAGACAAGGAACAACTTGCGTCGACCGACTTTGTCGACAAGGAAGCAGCAACTGAGAGCAATGATGAAATTGAAGATATTGAGGACCTGAACACGGAGTCAGCGACATTGTTGGGGCTGCCTCGAGAATGACCGGTACTTACGCCATTGATCAAATTCTGCGTCAAACTATCCGTATAGCCGATGGAATCGAGTACCTACATCATCGGTCAGTAAAAGCCAGGAGAGGGGTCGTTCGGAGGGGTCAAGGACGTACCTGATTGATATAGTATGAGACAAGCCCGTTGCCCGACCATTGGGAGAAGAGACCAGCAGACAATAAGATGAGCAATCTGCGGCGGTTGCCCTTCGTTTTGATCAATTCCAACCACGAGTCCGATTCAGCCTCCTTTTCGAGTCGGATGGTGTCACGGATTTCCACATATTCCAGCTGCACGAGCTCGTCATTGACGTTTCCATTGGCGTGGACCTTGCCGAGAATCTCCAGAGCCTTCTCTTCTTTGCCGTGTGCAATGTACCATCGAGGAGACTCAGGGACAAAATAGAGGAAGCAAATCTGAACCAGAGAAGGCAACGCCTGCACAATTGTTGGAATGCGCCACGACCAGTTGTTCTGGATGTGATCCGTGCCGTAGGTCAGCCAGGCCGCAACGATCGACCCTGCATACCAGGTGGTGTTGTAAATGGTCGTGAAGATGGCTCGGTGTTGTGGGTGGACCAATTCGGTGATGAGGAGCGGCGAGGCTCCGTGTGCAATGGCCACTCCAAAACCGATCAGGAATCTGGCGCCCAGGAACATGCCATAGTTGGCTGAGATGCCCTGTATGATGACACCGACCAACATGATGCAGCATCCGATGAAGATTCCCATTCGGCGGCCTATAAGATCGGCCGTGTACGGCACGAATGGGATAGCACATAGCGAACCAAGGGGCATAATGGCACTCAATATCCCAAGCCTGCTGCCCTGGGGATGACCGAAATGGTCTTTCCAGGCAGGAAGAGACTGCAGACCGTTCATCATGGACCCGTCATAACTGTTGGCACGCAGTCAGAGCCTATCCTTCCCGCCTCGTCGTGGATCTCGTGGGTGCTTAGTACTTACCCATTGGTGGCACTAGTGAGCACCACGAACATGAGAATGATATAGGTCTTCCTCAGCGCCGGGTCCTTGTACCATGTCACCTTCGGGAACTGGCGACCAGCCAGCTCGAAGTAGCCTTTGCCCATCGTGATGCTAAGTCCCGGGCAGTGCTGGTGGTGAAATTTAATTGTAACTTCCCTCTCTCAGTCAGGGGTTGAGATCTGCAATCGAGGGCAGCTTTCCCAAATATGCTGATGAAAGGAGGAGAGAAACGAGTCTCGCAGAAGGAAGTGGAGCTCTTTATACAGCATGGTTTCCATCGTGCCGTAGTATCTGAGCCTGATTATCTGGCGATGCTACCGCAGTTGTTCAGGTTAGCGTTCAAGAAAGATGGCCGCTCCCAAATATCCTGATGAGTACTCGCAACCCAGCCAATGAAGGAGGACGCTAATACCCGATCATGCGCCGTAGTCGAACCTGCAACAACCGGGATTGGAGAGACCGGGTGAAGCGAGAGACTGGATGAGAGCCCATCGTAGAGGTGGACCTCTCCCGCTCCAGATCTTCCTAAGTAGCGTGCCCTTAGAAGGGCTTGCATCAATGTGACAGCCCTGCTGCAGAGCACGAACTGACTGTAAAGCGTCAGCAGGGGAGTTTTGCCGGAGAGTCTATCGCCATTTGCTGGTTGCTGGTCATGTCAGAATAGCAAGTCTGGGGAGTTGTGGAGGGAAAGGAGAAAGTGTGGGAGAAGTGGACGAAGGCCGGATTCGGCGGTGGATGTGGCAGCATTGACCCACACCGGACCCCCTTGTTCAGTTTCCCAAAAGAAGACCGGGCCACGATTTGACCATCTGTTGATCGTACAACTACCTACCCTGGTCAACCCATATTATCCTATTACCCGGAGAAGCTCCCTTGCCGCTAACTTGAGTGCTCTCTTGATTGCAGTAATCGTTGCGCATACATACGGTCGATTGGGATATGTACCCATTCGGTTAGACTGGCTCCCCGGACCAGTTGTCCAGGTGACTATGCCATATCGTGCCCGCACGAATGCTTCGTGGGAGAGTGACCAGAGTCTGAGGGGGCAAGGCTGTGAATCCTTGAATATCAGCCGCACCTGGGAGGGCCCTCCGATCTGCCATGTTTCCGAAAAGCCTGATCTCGAACGGGCCCTTGCAGACCCATCTGCAGCAATGCAAGGATGCATATATCCCAGGCTCGCGGTCGCCCAGTTTGGAAGGTCCTTATATCGACCCTCGTCAGCAACACAATATGTCCACCAGGTCATATGGATTGCAGGCCTCCGGTTGATATATGCAATCGAAGGCAGTAGGTCGCTTCGATGAAGCATGAAGGATGTCTCAGAGATCTACTAGCATCACCGAGAAGCAAGAGGCACCTTCCCAATGGTCTTTGGTAATGATGATGAGGTTGGGAATCGTTTCTGAAATCATTTTGCCGGTGCAGTATATATGAAGCCATAGGTTGAGCACTGAACATTGTGATTTCGCTTTGTAGCTCCAGCGTAGGACGCATTCTTTTCTTCCTGGCCTTGTGCAGTCTCCGCTTTCCCAAGTCGCCATGCATCTATATCCCATCCTCGGTATTGTCTCTTCGCTGTTCACAACTCTTGTGGTCGCGAATCCTGTGAAGTCAGCATGGCCGTCAGAGGGCAATGGGGCGCATCCCTTTTCGAACAGCACAACCACGTCAATAGGCCCAGCCAGGCCAACATCATCGTCAGCAGCAGCACCGCCACCGTCGTGTACAGCATATTTTGAGCCCACGGCGCCTCCATATCTGAATGACCTTGCGAAGGCGGCCGGCAAACTATGGTTCGGTAGCGCAACAGATCAGCCTGTATGTGTAGAGATTCCAATTAGCTTGAACACTGCCTAATCATGGACGTAGGGCTCTGGAGAGGACGAGAACATATTGTACCAGACGATCTTGAACAACACCAACATCTTTGGCCAAATCACCCCAGCCAACTACATGAAGTTCTTTGCCACCGAGCCTGAACAAGGTGTCTTCAACTTCACAGGCGGGCAGGTGGATGTCGACATTGCCAAAGATCATGGCAAATATCTGCGATGTCACAACCTTGTGTGGGTTTCGCAGCTCAGCGAATGGGTCGTCAATGGCACCTGGACCCCCGATACTTTGACCGCAGTTATGGAGAACCACATCAAGACTTTGATCACTCACTGGCAGGACGTGTGTTATTCTTGGGACGTTGTGAATGAGGCACTCGCCTCCAATGGGAGCTTTGCTTCCAGCATCTGGGTAAGCATGACAGAATCCTGTTGAAAACTCAACGAGGCTGACAAAAGGATAGTACGACACAATCGGCCCAGAGTACTTTTTCCTTGCCTACCAGTTCGCTCAGGAAGCGGTTGAGGCGACTGGTAAAGACATCAAGCTGTACTATAACGATTATGGCATCGAAGACACTGGAAATAAGACGCAGGCCTTGTATGGCCTGATCGGAGAGCTGAAGTCTCGAGGCATCCGGATCGACGGGGTGGGCCTCGAATCTCACTTCAGCGTTGGCGAAACCCCCAGCCTGGCAGATCAAGTCGCGGCTAAACAAGGCTACATTGACCTTGGGCTTGAGGTCGCAGTCACAGAACTGGACGTCCGATTTGTCGAGGCCAATGCCACCAATGCCACCGGGTTTGCGATCCAGGCCCAAAACTATTACGACTCAGTCTCCAGCTGCGTCCAAGTTGATGGCTGTGTGGGCGTCACAGTGTGGGATTTCGACGATCAGTACTCTTGGATCCCGTCCTCATTTCCAGGCCAGGGAGCGGCGGACCTTTACAATGCGGATTTTACCCGGAAGCCTGCATATTATGCGGTGGCAGAGGCTTTGCAGAGTGTTCCGTGCTCAGTCTGTTCGGCGTAGACGGTGGGATTTGGTCGACGTTCCCGCCAGCGAGTCTACTGGGACTGGAGACATCATTGACCTGTAGCACACTGCTTGACATCGCAGAGGTGCTCCACATAGGAGGCTCGATATGCCGACTCAAATAGAATGAAATGCAAGGCACTGTCTGGTGCGTTCCTTTACACCCGATCCAGGGACAGCTCTCTCCAGTTGTCGCGTAAAAGGCTAGGCAGAATTGGTCGCAATACACTAGTCTTCGCGCACGACTCGACAAGGTGTATAGCAGCCCAGCGGTTTATGCCGTCGACTACTTTTCGCCAGAGCAGGGTCGGCTTGTCGAAAAGTTGCGGCCGCCGATGATCGAGACAAGCCGAGGTTCTACCGGAGACTGAACCCGGGGCCTTTGGGGCGATGGATGGGTCCAATTTGTGAAGCTTGCAAGAGAAAGCTTATGTGGCGTCAGACCACTGTGGTAAACACCAGCAATGATGGATAATCCCAAATGATACTTCCGAAGATTAGCCCTTGTGGACATTGTATACGGCAGACAGCGGCTTTCGGAATATCAACAAGTGGATTTAAGCTGCGGTATTCGATCGATCGGCAACAGCTGACTTTTTAAATAATATCGCAGGAAGGATTGATGCGCCACCATTTATGCGTACAGCAGGCTCGGAAGACCCTCACTTCTGGAAGAGGTCCCAGCAAGGGAATTGTCGTGTCCGAGATTGAATGGATCATGAACATAGTTCGCAGATTGCATGCCTCACTTCCTGAGGACTCAGACAGTCGTATATCGCTCGAGTTGTAACGGAGTAGTCCTGATAACAGAAGTATGTTCACCGAAAGTCATGGTAACACAATATTCGTGGCAACATTGCCGAAAAACGCCATTTCCATCATTATAAAACTTCGTGCTGCTTCCCCTAATGCGGAGAGGGGCTTGCAGTACATGAGCTTTGGTAGCTGACCGTTGTTCGGGACGGATCGAGGTGCTCTTGGAGCCATCTTCAGGAACGAGGTCTTCTCTACTCAAGCGGTCTCCAACATATTCGACTATGCATCAGATGTTCCTGTTGGGTTATTGTATTTCACTCCTGGGATGATTTCAGCGAACGTGGAATGGGCCAACCGCTGCCATGATTTGGAGTCTAAATCTTGCCGCTGGTAAGTGTGTCTGTCATCCGCTCGACGCCTCAGTTTCCAGATCTGTAGTTGCAAAGAGCAACTATCTTCACCTTGGTAAAATCTCGGAAGGAATTATCTGATGCAGGGGATCGCAGCACGCTCCGCGGACATTCGGAGCAAGTTGGCGGGAAATGGCTTTTGCCCAGTGGCCGCTTCTTGCACCCTGAGCCGACGGGCAAGACAATTCGGTTTCAGCTAGAGTGTAGCCCTGATGTCTGGCATTTTGAGAATATCTCGCTTGAGCATCCTGGGGTTACCTGGAGATACCTGTGGCACGGGTGTGCAAGATTGGCTCTTCGGGTCTTGTCGTTCAAGCGGTCGACCTGGGACCTCAACAGGGGTTGCTACGACAGCAAAGGTAGGGAGAACAATTGGGTTCTGACCATGACCTCTCATATGCAGACGGGCATGACCTGCTTGCTTCTGATGCAATTTCTTCCGCAGGAAGACATCTGCCCGGCAGTGAAGGCTACATTATGCCTCATGAATGTCGATTTCTGATGATAGTGGTGATATCAAGACTTCTCAAGCCAGTATGCCTCAGACGCCAGAGACTGCAAGAGCACAATGCTGCAGGTCAGGCACCGGCTGCTTGCGTCCCAGCCATTGCTGCCGAGCAATGCCACACCCATTGCCCGTGTCTGAGACACAGTTGTGGCTGTTAGCTGTCTCTCGCTTCCACGTCCGAGGGAGAGGATCCGGACATCTCTAACCTCGGTTGAGATACTCAGGTCGCAGTACAGCAGGGGATATTTGCAAACCCTGTGGCATACAGTTGCAGTAGCATCTCAGTAATTCGCCCTTTCACGCAGCTTCAGCCTGAAAGCCCATCTCGACTTCTGCTGAGAAGTCGGGCAGAACCTCCAAAGTACTGCGGTCTTGACAAGCCACCGATGCAACACACATGATAAAAGACAAGGTGATGAGTTGGCGGCGGTAGACAATGTGCTTGGCTCACGCGGGAAAAAGAGAAAGACGGAGGCCAGTGGCTGGTTTCCCGATCGGGGAAAGCGGCCGAGCACAGTATCTCTATTGCAACCACCTACAACACTTGCCAGTCCACTGGCAACTTGATGAACCCTGATCAACTTCTTCACACATTATTATTAGGCTATTTAGTGTCACCCCTGTCCAACTCCTCCAGAACCGCATGGACTCAGATTGCGGACGGTCGGTGTGATTGTCGAACTCCCTTCAACCGCTGTGATCATGCGCATGTCACATTGTTCTGGAAGGCCAGAGACCACCCAGCGGCAAAATGGCTACCACCCGCTGCTGGGTCAAGCGCTAAGTTGTTAATGATGATGGTTGTCTCTCTCTGCATTATGTCAATGACTGATGACTCGATCACTGATACTCCGCATTCTGTTGCTCGAGAGCCTGGTTGTACGAGAGCGCAGGACAACGTCCTTCCTGACTAGGTAACTGAATCTGGCAAATCTCAAACGATGGCCAGATCTGCATCCGAACGCTGGGGGATCATTGATGAGAGTATGTTGAATAGAGCCACATGGCGTATGCCAATCGACGTGGCCGAGCAGAGTATGTTAATGGTAAGGACGCCAACCGTCTCGCAATTCGATTGTGTGTGCTTGTGAGCTTTGCTTTTTCTTGTTATTGCTGATACGGTCTCGAGTGGCACTGGATGTCTGTGAATATGCCTTCTCCGCGTTGGATACTGTTGCCTTCCGCCATACTAATCACAGCTGCATTCAGTCACCCTTTCGGGACTACTCAGGCATCCGGTGTGGCTACATCGAATGCCAATAGCTCCTTGACCTTCGTTTACCAAAACAACCTAAACGCCTCAGACGACAGGAACCATGTGGGCGCAATCCTTCTCGATCCCATGACCTCCAGCGCTGCTGTAGAGGCATGCGGAGCTCTTAGTGAGACACTTCTCTCCCAAACGACCATCCAGAACTACAGCTCCGATTTCTCGTCTGCGTTGGCATACCTGGCTTTCTCTGGCAAAACCTCATCGGACCAAGCATATCACATCTCAGGGGGTACATTACACGTATCTGTTCAACAATCCCAAGGATCTCTCTCGTTTGAGCAATCAGCGGACCGCGATCCGAAGCTTCCTGTCCTGTGCACGCAGTCGACCAATGCGAACGAGCCTCCAAACTCGACTGCCAGCGTCTCGAATGAGCTCGCGGTAGCCGCAGCCGGCAATGTTTATGTGGGCTATCGGAACCAAAAGTCGTTCAGGTTTCTTGGAATCAGGTATGCCGACCCTCCCACAAGGTTCCAGTACTCCCACCTGTATTCTGGCACCGGCCAGACGGCGAATGCCACGACATATGGCTCCCAATGCACACAAGTCGGCGGAGGCAGCGAGGACTGCCTGTTCCTCAACATTCAAACGCCTTTCATCCCTAAAGCCGGGTCGAACACGCCGCAAGCCCTGCGACCTGTGCTGTTCTGGATTCACGGTGGTGGTTTCACCGGCGGGACGGGCGCAGACCCGCTCAGCGACGGTGGGAATCTCGCCTCTCGAGAAGACATTGTCGTCGTGACCATCAACTACCGGCTGTCGACGCTCGGCTTCCTCGCGATTCCAGGCACGGACATCAAGGGCAACTTTGGGATCGGCGATCAGATTGTCGCATTGCAGTGGACCGTGAACAATATTGCCAAGTTTGGAGGAGATCCGAAGAGAATCACCATCATGGGCGAGAGTGCGGGAGCAGGCTCGGTCCGTACGCTGCTAGGCAGTCCGCCTGCCAAGGATTTGTTTCAGGGCGCAGTGGCCATGTCGAACCTAGGAGGCGGCGTCGACCTAGGACTCAAGGGTAACTACGGCACGACCTACTCGTCATACTATACCATCAATGAATCGTATACCGTGGCCGGGCCTCAGATATTCAACGGATCGAACTGTACACAGCAGCAGTTGAGCGACCAGATCACCTGTCTTGGGCAAGTGAACGCCAGTGCGTTGGTCTCGCTCAACACAGTGGCACGATACGTGGTGCAGGACGGGACGATCGTGACCACCCCAGAGCTAGACGTGGTCAACAGAAACAGCAGTTCTGCCGCGTACGTGCCCATCATCTTCGGTGTCGCAGCCAACGATGGAGCCTCGTTCTCAACGATTTCTCCCACGCCCGTACAGAACGAGACACAAGGCCTCACGGTCGGACTGGGGATCAATGCCTCGTATGCCCAGGCGATCATTGAGTCCGGATTGTTCCCGTACTACGACACGGGCAACAAGACCCTGGACGCGTTCAATGTCACGCAGCGCGTTGCGACCGACAACACTTTCCGCTGTGTCGACCAGGCCACCGTCTACGCTGGCGCCGTGTCGGGCGCCTTCCCAGCCGTGTATTACTATCAGTTCGAGCGGACCATCAACGGATACAATCCGGAAAATGTGCCCAGCGCCGGCCCCGTCACGCGAGGATACCCTCATGGCAACCCGAATCTGCCGTATTTCAGGCTCCACGGGGCCGACATGGCCTGGCTGTTTGGCAACTTCTATGGGCCCCTCCGAGATGCTAATGACTTGTACTCGGTCCAACTTGTCAGTGGGTACTTTGCCGAATTTGTCAGGAGTGGTCAACCGAACCCTTCGAATGCATATCTCCAAGCAAGGGTTTATAACAAGACCTTGCAGGGAGTTGAAGAGTCCGGCCCATGGGACAAGGTATCGGGCACCTCCGGTCCGATTAAACACCTCGACTATCCTGCCGTGTCGGGCACGTTTGTCGATGTGCCCCAGTGCGCGTGGTTGAATTACAGCCTCAGCTATTATTTGGACCAGGCGAGGTAAATGAAGGTAGTAGCATGAGCTGTTACTACTTGTCTAATGGCAGGGTCAGACTTTGGGAGTAGCTTGGTTGAGTAGCTCTTTCAGAGTTGGGAATTTTACGGTGCTAGCAGATAGTCACCAAAAGCAACATACCTACAGATGAGGAGCTGTCCATACTGCAGCTCTTTAACCGAAGCATAAGAACAGAACGAGCCCTTGGGTCACCACTGGCAAACCAATATTTATAGTAGCGGGTAAAGTGTTGTTATTAGTCGTTCCGCAAAGGACACAGACTGGCTATTCCCCCACGGTCTTCACTCGCTAACAGAGATAGCCTATAGTTAGCACACAGGAGTACATTTTTGCAGCAGCGATATAAGTAAGCCATAGCGAGTCTTTAGCCGAATTGTCATCTCGCCGTTCGATATCCATGGCGCTCTAGGCTGTTAATGCGAAATAAGACTGTTCCCCCCAAAAGTTGTCGATTTCCACGAGTATGTAAAGGATCAGTCTTCTGCGCCCTCAGCAGAATTGCTAGTCCCACATAACAGGACGCAGAAACGGGCGTTCAGCTTTTCAAAACAGAGAACCAGCTACGGGAGCAGACTGAGATTGACAGAAAGTGAGGTGTCCACCATTCTCCGCTTTCCAACAGACAGCCATGACTTCCCACGAGGGGGAAAATGTGATCAAACCACAATACCTTCGAAGGACGAAGCTCTCGTTGATGTGCTCATCCTTGAGCAGTAATTTTGCATTCTTCGGAAAAAGGGCCTATCACCGGTGAAGGTGGCTGTCAGGATCAGATTTTCGCCTCAGGTTGGTGAACAGGGAACACGCCCCAGATGAGAGCCTCCTGTCATTGACCCCTGAAATGAAGGAGCGGAAAAAGTCAAGGGAGTGCGCGTCTGAAGACGATCCTTCCGCCAAATTCGCCAGGGGAAGTTTTCAAAGGGTCGCTTGATGGGCCTCCCCAGAGCAAGCTAGGTTTGCCAACGGCGAAAACGCTCCTGAAGCCGCCTTGCCAGGAGCCTGGCGAGGGCTGTGGACACGATTCAGCACAACCTGAGCCTTGCGGAAGGGCTATCACCGAGTAATCTTCGGCATGATCGACCAAGCGAGTGATGAAGCTTGCATCGGTGATTTTTCGAGTCTACCACCGCGGTCCTTTACGAGGTTGCGGCCTTGTTCTGGTTAGTAGAGGTGGCGAGGATCTGCCGAAGGCTTCCACTGCCCTGGAAGGTGAGAGGAGGAAAAGCGAAGTGCTTCCGGCCTTAATGACCTGGTTATCCTCGTTACCGCTCAGGGTCTCGGCGCTCGAGCAGGGACCGAGTATCGGTCGTCGAAATTGGGAGAGACAAGAAAACTGGACAAGAGCATTTGATGCGGACAAAGGGATGCTTTAGAGGACAGGGGAGCAGACGTTACGACGTTACGGTCATGATGTCGTAGTGATTGTGATCTGTCTGCTGCCTGTTGATTGTGTGGTGGAGGGATGTGGAAGCACTGGCATGGGGGAGTGGACACGGCAAATCAAGCCTGCGTCTACACTCTAGGGGCTACTTTTGACTGCATTGCCTCCCCACAAGCACCCCTGGCACAGGCTCCCTAGGCCTCCCAAGCCCGGAGCAAGCCACTCACTGCAGGATGCAAGTGGCAGAGAACAGAAATTCCCCGGCGGCAACCCAGTTTCCCCATACAACTTGCGCGATACCTACTAGTCCAACTGAACTGAAAGTGGCTGGCCTCACTGCAGCTTCATCAGCGACATGGACTTCGCAGACATACAATGCAATGCTGTGATGGAATGGAATGCATCGGCAACGATTTCAACGAAAGTATCACAACACTGGCACTGCGATGCAACATGCTACTGCTCGGTGCCGGGCGATCGTGATTTCGGCTCATCATTACAGCCCCTACATACTACCCCAGACCGGGGCCATCTTGAACACCCCCCGCCCATATTCTCACTCTCAACCTGCCAATAAGGGGCCATCACAATTTGTCGAATCCTTGCCAGACACACGTGTATGCGGTGTGGCAACGAGTTCATGACTGCGAGCGCCAATTGGACATCTTCACCCTTGGTCGGTGAGCGACACCGTCCACTGCATCAGACGGAGGTACCTGCTCCATCTTGCCTGGCAAGTTTTCCAGAAGCCTGAGGAGCCCTGCATGGTCTACAGTTGTCGTAGTCAAATGCGTTGATTCACCGGCCTCGCTCTCCGCCGACACCACCACCGCCTCGGCCTCGTTATCCCTACAAGCAAAGCCCTATAGTAGGTCAGGGAGGTCTACAACATTGTACTGTACTAGCACTGTGGAGGGGGCAGGGCATATCCTCCGGCTTTCTGGTCCAGGCGTTCGACTTCCGCGTGTCGCTTACGGCGTTCCCCAGTTTGTCCATGCGCCAGATGACAGATGCCCGTGTACTAGGTCGCTAGCTACCTGGTAGCCAACTGTTCTGTGCGGGCTTGCAGCTCTCATGTGAGCGAAAAATCCCCACAACGGCCACCATCGAGGCTCCAGCTGAACACCACCACACGGCCGACACAGGACATTTCCCTTTCGCCCTGTCCGCAGATGCTTTCTTACCCTCGAACTCTCGCGAATTGGCGCAGACGATAGTTCCTTGCAAGTTATGACTGTCGCGGCTGTGTGCTGCCCTCGCCGTCGCCGTTGCCGTCGCCGTCGCCGCCAATATGCTTTCCCGCATTCCCCCACAAACCCACAACAGCTACTCCGAATTCCATGCCTACGTCCAAAGGCCCGACATGATCACACCTCACCCTCAACACCTCTCCTCAATCATCCATCCTAACCCTTCGCCGTATGACGTTCAAGATCTACAGGCAGGCCGCAAGAGGAGGGAGTCGGAACTCGATGGGAATGATTCTTCTGACAGGGCGGCCGTCCGCCGGCGGATCAGTCGAGCATGTGATCAGTGCAACCAATTGCGGACCAAATGTGATGGAAAGCAACCTTGTGCGCATTGCACCGACAACTCGTTGGTCTGTGAATATGCGCGCGCTCACAAGAAAAGAGGGCGGGCACCCAAAAGAGAGACGGAGCAAACTGAAGAGACCAACTACGGGTCGTCCCAAACCGCGTCGAACAATCAACCTCCTGGTGCTCAAGCCTCTGTTTCTCGCAAGTATTCGGAAACATCATATTCTGGCCGTGAGGCTATAATCGAGGACACGACGCTGGTCTCCAGTCATGCGCCAACAACGGGCACCTTCGAGCAAAACACCCACACTACTTCGTTCTATACAGGATTCAATCCAAACTCGGGAATGGGCATGACAAATGCGGGACAGATGCATGATATGGATCCTTCGATGGTCTCTCAAATGGCACAGCCTCGGACCATAGACTTTGCGGTTTCGACCCAGGCATATCCGCCCTCGACTATTGATTCCATGCACGTGCCGGGGTCCGCACAAGGCTTCGGCTTTCCTCTCGGCGACGACTATTCTGTTGCCTTCATGGGCAAAGCACCAATGGTCGAATCACCAGACTGGCTGGCTCTCACGTCTCCTATGTTCCTGAGCGAGCCATTGCCCACTCAGCCTCGAATTCCGGACACAGTGCGGTATCCGGTTCTTCGGCCGCTGCTCCCTCACATTGAGTCAATCATCCCTCCAGCCCTGGCCTGCGACCTACTGGAGCAGTACTTCACGAGCTCCACCTCGGCCTATCTGAGACCCGCGAACCCATATATCCTGGGATACATCTTTCGGAAAAAGTCCATTCTTCATCCTACCGACCCGAGACCATGCACTCCGGCCTTGTTGGCCAGTATGCTGTGGATAGCAGCCCAAACAAGCGATGCTGCCTTCCTGACAACGCACCTGGATGCCCGCGCCCGCATTTGTCAAAAACTGCTGGAGCTCACGGTCAACATGCTGAAGCCCTTGGTCCACAGCTACCCAAACACTTCTGCCGCCACTCCCAACCCTAACTATCCACAGATGCCTCCCAATGATGCCGGTCTAGGCGCATTGGTTGTGCCAACACACTCTGGTCAGCCTGGAGTCGACCGATCCCAGATAGACAACCTGGCGACGTATATTCATTTGGCAACAGTGGTTTCGGCAAGTGAACGGAAGGCGGCAAGCCTGAGATGGTGGAATGCTGCTTGGTCACTTGCGCGCGAGATCAGACTAGGGCGCGAACTGCCGCCCAACCCACCAGAACAAGAAGGAGACGAGAATAATGCCAACGGCAACCCTGCAGACACGGGTGCCGACGGGAGGAAAAGCTCGGTGGATGACACTCGTCGCAAGTTCGTCGGCCGTGTATCTGAAGAAGAAAGAGAAGAGCGACGGCGAACCTGGTGGCTTTTATACATGCAGGACCGGCATCTGGCACTGTGCTACAACCGACCGATGTTCTTCCTGAATAAGGAATGCGAGGGATTGCTCCAACCATTGGACGATGACGCCTTCCAGGCCGGACGATTTGACAGAGGGTCAGATCCACAGCATCGACGGCGCGGGCTCAATATTGAATGTACGTCTCACAGTGTATTTGGATACTTCTTACCTTTGATGGTCATTCTGGGCGAGATTCTCGATCTGAATCATGCCCGGAACCGTCCTCGGTTTGGCCCAAGGGCGAACCAACCCAAAAACTGGGACGATCACACCGACGAAATCACCCAACAGCTTGAGACATATGGACAAAGTCTCAAGGACTTCGAGGCGTCCGGTGGCCACCCAACAGACACCGCTACTAGCGATGTTGTTACGCCGTCGGTGGTCTCAGCCACTACCAACGAGTCTCACAATGCATCGGAATTGGCCCTACAAACCAAAACCGTTGTGGCATATGGCACGCATATTATGCACGTCCTGCACATTCTCCTGACGGGGAAGTGGGATCCCATTGCTCTACTCGACGACAACGACCTGTGGATTTCGTCGCAGTCGTTTGTGACCGCGACTGGACATGCCGTGAGTGCCGCCGAAGCCGTCGCAGAGATCATCGAATACGACCCCGATCTCAGCTTCATGCCCTTTTTCTTCGGGGTGTATCTGCTCCAGGGCAGTTTTCTGCTGCTTCTGTTTGCAGATAAACTTCAGGGAAATGTAAGTCCGGATGTGGTCAAGGCTTGTGAGACGATTGTCCGTGCGCACGAGGCCTGTGTGGCCACGTTGGACACCCAGTACCAGGTAAGTACATGTCCAGTTGAACTCGACTAAGCGAAGATTGTCTAACACTATGTAGCGAAATTTCCGAAAGGTGATGCGCTCTGCTCTGCAACAAGTGCGCGGTCGAGTACCCGAGGATTTGGCGGAACAGCAACATTGGAGGCGTGAGGTCCTTGCTCTATATCGATGGACGGGAGATGGTACAGGTCTTGCCTTGTAATCATGAAGCCTGGAGTAATGCTATATGAACGTTGAAGCGGGAACGAAAATGAAAGGAAAATGAGGGCGTGTCTACGGCGTTGTTTGTCATATAATGGAAATACTTTGAGCGAAGCCCTTGCTCCCTGAGCGGACGGGGTTCTTGAACGTGGATATATGTCTGGCTTCCTAATTTTGGCGACGAAGGATGGCCTGAAATGAATGGGATCGGCCAACTATAATGCCCTACATATAATATTCGTCGGCAGCGTTCAAAACGGCATATCTGAGTGCTACCATCCTCAAACAATGAACATCCTACCGAGATGCGACTGTCAAGCAGGACACCGACTTTCTTCGGTTATGTTGGACGTCTTTGCGATCGAGAAAGGCATTGCCGTCGTGTATCCACATCAGATCTGATTGAAGATGTGGCAGGGGAGTTTGCCAGAGCTCGAGCCATGCCTGTGTCTGGTTTGCGACAAAAGGACTTGGCTCCGGAGGCTGGACACATGTTACTAGATGTACTGTAGATGCCGCAGTTCCGAAGTACCAGGTAGTAGCATCATTATTATTGTTAGCATTACTAACAATGTGCTGGCTGCTGCGGAATCTGACGTCCAGCTACGGCACGCCAGTGCTATGCTGTGGTGTGTAGCGCAGTGGCACTGTGGTGGCTGCGCGTGTTATTCAGCAGAGCCTGAAGCGGACGCCCTGAGAGATTTTTGGGCGGGTGCCAGTCGCTTGCAGGCGGGTGCAGGTGCTGGCAAGCTGGCGAGTTTCCCATTCGCAGGCAGCGTCCAGCCCAAAAGTTCAAACTCAGACATGCACCAAAACCCAGCCAACGAGACAACCTCGTCCCACCGGATCCATTCCATCCATCGTCCTTCGGCCCTAACCATCCCGCAGTCCCATCGAGTGCTCATGACAGGACCATGGTCCAAGAGCAGGCAAACAGTGCAGGGCTACAATCCAGGATGTGCAGGGATGAAGCAGCAGCAGCAGCAGCAGCAGCGCAGGTACAGTTAGAGAGCCTGGGAAAAGGCAAAGGCGCCGGGGATCATCAGGGGAACAACGGACAAAATAGACAAACTGACATCTTTGAACCCATCACTGTCGCCGTCACTACGAGAGATACCCTTGAAGAAGCCCGATCCGGTCAGTAGACAAGACACACGGCATGCCACCGTCTCCCGCCAAACCGGCCTAGCGAGCCCAGCAGCCATCTCTTCCAGAGCCCTCTCTGCCAAAAACAGAGTGTTTCCGACTTTAGCGACCGCGAGACCTTGATACAATCTTTCTAGTCACGGCACCTCCCCTGTTCGTCGCACCTAAGGATCCCTCCCCCAGTCGCGCCCCCATCAATTGCCGCCAGCAACACTACTTCAAGTGATCCGTTTCATTATTATTACTACTTTCTTCTCCCTAATACTCCTTCATATTTCTTATCGATTCAGTTTGAGGCAACGATACGGCATCCGTATACCATGAGTTTCGAATAGTTGTTTCTATGCGGCTCACGTCGAGTCGACCATCACTTGCCACCGTTGTTTCGGCGCAGCGGTCGTCGTCTCACTGATATTGAGCAATAGCCCGCCAAGTTCATCTCCATATGCACGGGGCTTGAAACCCCGGCTGGTTCTATCGACGATCGTTTGTTTTCATACTGTCCTCTGGTTTCCGGCCGAGTTCAAGCACGAGCCATTGCATCCTCCTTAAGATTCGGCCCAAGCCCCGGATCAGCGTTGATTATTTGCGCAATAGCCGGCGTGGCTAGAGCGTAGCCTACAGACATCCAAACTGTCTCTAGGCACAACCGCTTGAGACCCGGCGAAACAACCCTCTAGTAGAGGGATTCTTGAGGAATACTGCCACGCGCTCCTACGAGTCCTTGAGAAGCTCACTTCACATCACACCGAAATGTCTCCAGCCATGACCACGATGGCTCCGCCGCGTCCGACAGGTGAGTTTTGGGGTCTGTCTCAGCCGGGAAAGCTTACTCGACGCACGTCAAATGGTTGGCACCGTCCGTCGGCTTATCGATTAGTGGCCATTTGACGTCGGTCACTACGCCCCATGATACCCGCTTCTTCCCATCTCCACACCCTGCCATTGAATTTCGAACATGCCGGCACTGATACATGTACCCATGTCTATCCGGCAGTGCTAACATGTCCTTTTCCAGTAGGTGCAGACAATTTCGACATGACGAAGCTGCAGAAGTCTCTAAAGCAGAGGCAGCGTCTCTCCGTTCGCAACAGTCCACATGTCGCCAAGCTGACCGCGGCCGAGATTCGTTCGTTGAACCATAGTGCCCTCGCTTCGCAAGCCGGTAGTGAACCCAGTTCAAAGGCAGCGTCTCCTTCCAGGTCGAGACGCTCGACTACGGCAACTCCCCCAGCAAGTCCTGATCACTCGTCAGCGCGAGAAGGCCGACGTCCCGAGGGTCACCTCTCCAGAGAATCAAGCTTCAATGTCCCCAGTACCCCAGTTACACCGAGCGAACGACGAGGCTCATCCAGGTCCAGTGCTCATGGCCGTACTCCTGCCGTTGGTGAGCATGATGCCACGCTCCAATCCCCACGTCCTCGAGGATCAGCTCAAGCTGCATTCATGGTGGCCAATGGGATGTCGTCTCGTCCGTCGAGTTCAAGATCTTCCAGCTACCGTGGCCTCGCCACCTACAGGGGACATGAAGTCACCAGGACTGGGTCTATGAACATGCTTCAACGGCCTCCAGCCGATATTGTAGCGAACCCATTGTCTTACTTCTCGCGGCCAAGACAGAGCATGGTCGGCACGTCACCAGAGAGACGACGGCATGGCTCACAGGATTCTGGTATTGATCGTCCGCGGAGTGAGCGCAGTGCTCGCACGGCTTCCCTTGCCAGCACCACCACTACGCCGTCCAGACCTGTGAGCCCGCCCAAAGTGACCGATTCCCCTACTTCAATACATGTTAATGATACCTACAAATTTCCAGTTGTGGACGTCGAAGACCCTCACAATCAGCCAAAAATTCAGAGTGATGAGGAAGGACATCGAACCGAGCGCAATGACAAAACGAATCATGAAGAAAGGCAAGATCGGCAAGCGCAACCCGATGTCGAGCAGACTCAACCTCATCAAAAAGAATCACCGAAGAAGGAATCGAAGAAGAGGTTCACTATCATTGGTGGAGCTCTGTTTGGAAAAGAGAAGAACAGCGTGGATGGATCAGACAGTATCAACAAGTTGAAAAAGAACAGACGACGAACGATGTCGTGCCCGGAGGAGGGCGGGGCCAAGAAGCCAACAACTGAAGGGCCCAGCCAAGGGCCGGTTGAGCAGTCGAAGCCGGACATCGAAGGGACTGCTGATGATGATTTTGCGACGCATCCGGCCGTCCGTTCGCTATCTCTTATCATTCCGGGTGAATTTAAGGGGAAGGAAAAGGAAATTGATGCCGGACCTGTATACGCTCGGTGCTCGTGCTGCGGCAAATTGAAACGTCCACCTGGTTATAGCAGCGAGCTTAGCCCCGTGCTGGAAAACGAAAACCTAAGGACAAACTTCAGTTTCGAAATCGAAAGGACTTCTCCCACTGCGCAAAGACGAAGCTCCGATGCTAGCCGGGACAAGTTCAAACCGATCATACCCATGCAAATTAGTGAAAGCGAGGCACGTCAAGCGACAGTCGAGCCGTATAAAGGTGCGGCCAGCCCAGTCAGACGACCAAGTCCTGCGGATATTCCAACCCCAAGAAGGTCAAAGAAACACGCTACTCCTCCCAATTTCGTCCGCTTCGGGAGTTTACATGGCCGACGAAGCAGCGATCCAACGGTTATCAACGAAGAGGATGAGATCGAGGATCAATGCGAGATGTCCCTGATTGAAGATGAAGAACGAACCCCGAAGGCTCGTGAGATGGAACACCACTATAATACTCCACTTGTGGTCCAAGCGGTCCCAGCAAATCGGCCCGTCGTTGAATATGGCGGCCAACGGACGTCCATCGAAGCCCAGCTCAGCACTGGCACGTCACCTCTGATTACAGGAAATGCAACATTTGCGGCCCCGTCCCTCCCCGCGGCACGTCCGGAATCGACCAGCGCCACCACCACCAATCTCCGCAGCCAACCAAGCCAGGAGGAAGCCGAGCGCACGCCACTACTGGAGGCTGAACAGGTACAAGAACAAGAAGCCCTACGGCGAACGCCAACCTATCCAGAAGAGCAGTTGAGGCCATTGCTCAGTCTGCCTGAACCATCGTTCGGACCACAGTTTATTCGAAGCAACACTATAGTAAGGATGAGTATGGGGCTGGATATGTCTGATGTCGGTGTCGTTGACCCCAACAATCCTCACGCGGCGGCTGACGCTCGATCACGGTCATTGAAACCCGAGCGGCTGCAAAACGGCCAGAAATGGATGGCCGAGGTCATGGCCGTTTAATTAAGAGAGCCGGTTTCGAGCGGTCATTCCAACCCAACCTCATCGATGCAGAATTGATATCACAAATCAGATGTCAAGAGAGTTCGGCAACCTCTTTGACTGAGGCGCCTCTTTTCCTTTGCCCTTGTCCAGCTGAACCGAGATGATTCGGCAGAGGCAAGTGAGATGTTTGTCACCGGGATGATGAATTGGCTTCGGCAGGCCGTTCTCCAGAAGCCACATGCGAAGCAATCCGCTCGACCTTTTATTTTTGGTGGACAGAGTCGGAATGTTGGCGGGGCGGCCATAGCCAGCTGCAATACCGTCGCTCTGGCCGGGGGCACTGGATGGGGCGCGGCAGCTGGGGTCCGAATCGCTGCCGGCGGTGTGACCCATCTGTTTGCTCTGTAGCAATTGGCCAGGGCCAGGGCCCAAAGTTGCCTCCTTTCTTGACCTTGACCTCGTGAAAGATGTGGTCTTTTTCTTCTTTGAGACTCTTCGAAGGAGTCGAAGCGAGGGATCGTGCCGGCGAACTTGGGCCATACAGGGCCTGGGACCAGAGGCGTTCTGGTGGAGAGGGAGCTGGACTGGGCGGCTGCAGATGCCCATTTGCTCTGCATGAGCGCACCAGGTGCGTTCGCCTTCTTCACCTGTCACATGGCTCTGGCTTTGCTGGAGAAGGCGTGTTGTCGAAGAGAGAATTTGGCGAATCTGGTGTCTGATTCGCTGAAGAGGGAGAGACAGGCGCTGGAGTTGGAGTTTTGGCCGCCGGTTCTGGTGCCGGGGTCGGTGTCGATGTTGTTTGGCGTTGCTGTTGCCCACTTGCTTTGGAGCAACGCTCCAGGCGCCTTCCTTTTCGCCTTACCTTCTTCACAACCTTTGACTTAGCTGGAGAAGGCGTGTTGTCGAAGAGAGAATTTGGCGAATCCGGTGTCTGATTCGCCGAAGAAAGTTCGCCGAACAGAAAGCAGTGGAGGACAAGAAACCAAGCCCGTGAAAAGAACCGCATGGATGGAGGGCGAGCGAGCGACTGGGAACCATCAGGAACGCACCAGCCAGGCCAGGCCATGCCATGCCATGATATCCTAGGGTGGAATTCGAGGTCCCGACCAATTTCGAACGACCCAGGTCCGTCGGTATACCATCTATCTATCATTATCATTTTGGAGCTGTGTTTTTCTCCCTTTGCAGAAAACCGCCCCTTCAGTGACAGACAGGACGAGGACCCCGGCCAGCATATAATGAGGTGGACAGGGGACAAACAGTCAATCCTTTTCAGGTTCCGCTCGGCATGACACGAGGTCAGGCGATAAGTTTAAGTCATGATGTGACGCCCGTTGAAAGTCACCTGGACCGCACCGGAGAGAAACCGGCTTTGGGTTGTGTTAACTGCCAATGGGAGCCAGTCATCGCCAAAGATTGGATATGTATGTGACCCCCGACACCGACATCAAGACTTCAAGGGTGGCGAGGGCAAGGGCAAGGGGCAAAGAAAGAGGAAAAGATGATGTGATGGTCTACGGTTGTAGACTCTTGCAAGGTATATAGTATAGTATCTATTGATACATAGAAAAATCCCAAGGGAGAAGAGACTAAGTTACGATGCCCAGCATATATAGGGTATAATAGCAACTAATATGCTCTTCCAAGCTGATTTATCAACTTGAAGAAAATGATAATGGCAAACTTTTGTGGAATTTATTTCACAATCTCTTCAGGCATTGATTGCTACAACACTGCATGTGGTGATGGCGAGTATATACTGCATCCACATACTTGATGGCAGTGAATGATAACGCCCTCCCCTTTTCACGTTGGTTACGAACAATTATCTTGTTGACAAACTTTGTGGAATTGTTCAAAGCCTATTAAGCAGCGACCAATCATAACATGCAGTAATAGCGAGGGCAGGGCAGGGCAGGGCAGGGCGAGTCACATCAGGCAGTTCAACTCAACTCAACTCAATTTAATCCAATTCATTAGATCTGCTCACTCATAGATACCTGGTGACAAATATGCAAAATAACATACCATACATACATTCCGACGGGAGAGAACAAAAACAAAAGGAGGTCCAAAAAAGAGCAAAGATACAATTGGATTTCGTATCTCTTCCTCCTCCTCTCCTATAGGGGGCAAACGCCAGGCATATCAATATCATCTAGTTTCCACACAAACACCGTCTCCCCGAACTTGACTTGTTAAGGATGGGGTAGGACATGACAGATAAAAAACATACAGCACATAAAGCTAGTGCTAGTAATAAGTTCTCCGTTCTTCAAGTTCAATGGGCCAGGCCAGCGGCAATCTTGCCGGCCATCTCATCGGCCACACTCTCCTCGTACCAAGCCTTGATGCGGGCGGCCTTTTCGGGGCTCCGGACCTTGACGTCCATCTCAAAAGGAAGAGGTCCACCGATCAGGTTGGGAGTGAAAGCGTTGGAGTCGGGCCACTTGGGCTGTCCGTTGGCGTCCATCACGGGCTTGAGCTCAAAGCTGCCGATAATGCTGCCGCATGCGACGAGCAGTTCGGCCTCGGTGACCTCAATGCCAGGACACATGCGGCGGCCCATGCCGAAGCCGTGGTGACCCATGAGCCGGGGATGCTCGGTGAGAGGCTCCTTGTAGGTGGGGAAATCCTTGTTGAGCCAGCGGTCTGGATTGTAGGACTCTGGGTCGGGATAGAGTTCCGGGTTGCGGGCAAGAGCGAGATCGACAGCGTGGATGACGGCGCCCTTGGGAAGATAGTAGCCGTTCCACTCGTCATCTTCCTCGAGGAGACGGGGCACGCCCAAGGGAACCGGTGGGCGCCATCTGACACACTCCTTGATTGCGGCACGAAGAATGGGCAGGTTGGGTGCATCGGAGACCTCGACGACCCGGTCACCAATGACCTCGTCGTATTCCTTGCGGACCTTCTCCTGCCACTCGGGGTGCAGGACCATGGCCAGGAAGAAGCAGTACAGAGGTCCTCCAATGGTGAAAATGGCAACCGTCACCAACATTCCGACGGCGTAGGCAGCCTCGTGGTCATCAAATCCAAACGAGCGAGAGCCGCCTTCAGCCTCCTTGCGCTCAAAGTACGTCCTGGCATAGCTGATCGGGGCAACTCCTTGGTTCATCTCCTCACGGACTTGTTTCATCAGACCCTTCCAGAGCTTTTCTTCCTTTTCGCGTCGTTCACGGACCTTGCGCTTCGATGTGTTCAACCATTCAGGAAGACCACCGAGGAAAGGCAGCAGATTGGTAATGGGGCCAGATGGCGAGATCTGAGGGATAAATTCGCCTGCATTCTTGCAGTGGGCCGCGGCCGAGGCTGGGCTGCCGTAGCCGAGACGGGCGGCGATGCGTCCGCAGAAGCGGTCGGTCAGAGCGAAATGGTCCTTAGGATCGACCAGGAGTTTGTACAGGAAGCGCTTGCATTCGTGGCTGACGTAGCCGTAGTATTTCGAGTTGAAGCCCTGGGTCAGGACTGTGTGGGCGAACTTGCGCTGGTTGCGCCAATGATCTGGGGACAAAGGTCAGATTATCGCGGATACAGCTGGAAAGGCATTTTTAGGCTTACCATCATGGGCAAGAAGTGGAAGATATTGGCCCTGTGAGTCACTGCCGGGAACAGCAGGCACCATTGGCCGGGAGGAATAGATCCTGGCCTTCTTGCACAACAGATCGTAGGCAATCTTTTGATCCCCCACCCAGATATGCATCTCACCGCAGATGGTGGAACGGAAGATGCCATTATACTCATCACAAAACTTTTTCATGGCGAACCAAGGGGCATTCGGATCGACATCGTGGACTCGTCCAATGTAGGGAATCGTGCTGCGCGGTCCTGGGATCAACTTGAGCCCTGGCGGAGGACGATCTCTGCGCATATATTTGATGATCTGGATCGCCGTGACCAGCAGAAAAATGCCGGTGCCAATCAACCATTTGTAGGTCCCAATGGCCGTGACGGCGGTATGGGGTTGGAAGAAAAGAGCGTCGGCGGTCTCATTGGGATTGAGGTAGTGAGAGATCTGGGTCATGATGACCGACGGCGAGATGGACGCCGCCATGACTATTGTCGTGTCTGTATCCAAAGGGCTAGCGATAATGGACCCGAGGACGACACAGTCCGGCTAACGAAGGACAATGGGGATGTCGTGGATTATAGTATTAATGAGCACGGAGCATGAAAAGGGAGACAAGGAAGAGAGGGAACACAGCTTATAGGAGTGCCAGTGGTTCAGGAGGGAGGGAGCAGGAGCAGGAGAGGCAGGACTAGGCAATTGGTATTAAGATAGCAGCACTGGTGAGACAAGACAGCAGACCCTCTCCTGGCCTCATTGGATTGGGCAGACGGGGGGCCGAGAAAAGAATCGAGTCCAATCCAACAATTGAAGTTGGCTGGGGCGCAGGCTCAGCCAACATCGAGCGAGCGAAGCCTATTAGGGGGGCGGAGTTGCGGTCAGGACTCCAGCGCCGTCACTGATGCACACTGGCCATGAAACCAAGAGGAGCAATCGCTCAAGAGAGATTTGTCCGTCGACTAGCAATGCTAAACACACACAACAACACACTGCACGTAAAATCGGGGGCAGTGGCAGTGGTGATAGAGTGGTACAGGTACTGTCAAGGCTGCTAGTATCAGATCAGGCTTCCCAGGAGGCGACTTGGCTGCCAATGATCCTGCTAATAGCTGCGCCTTAGCGCACACTAAATGCTACTAGCGGTGTCAGCCCTGACACATCTCATCTGCTTTGGGTCTAGCGGAGTCTAGCTGTCCGGCCCACGGTTCTTTATTTGGAACATCATCTGAGCCCTATTGGCTCGCCACGGCCTCTCCGCAATATGCCCCTGATACCGCGGCCATGGGTTATTTGGGTTGAGATTGGCATGTCCGTAGTGCGAACTGCGGTCAAACCAGGTATCACCCAATACATCGCAGCGTCAATGAGCCGTGCTTTTCGGTCTCCAGAAGTAGGTGGTGAGAGAATCACATGAGTGTAATCTTTCATCGAAGTGAGCCCGGCACTAAGGTACAACTAAGGTACAGGACTCGTAGTATTGTCGGTGCTGATTTATTGTTGGCCAGCGGCAGCAGCGACGAAAGCCTGCAATTCAACTTGGACGTCATTCAATCCGACTCCCACTGCCACGATATTCGGTACAGCACACTGCGTTTAAGGCCACTGCTGCGTCATGAAGCCCTCCTGCCTCCGCTGACGGCCGGCGTCACTACTGCCCAGCAGCGATTTGCCCATTCTTCGATCCAGTTATAGACATTGGACGAAACTTATAACTGCCACTCATGATAGCTTGCAGCGACCTTTGGCCCTGCGGCTGGTTCAATGTTCTTTATCGTCATACTGCACCGTGAGGTCCCATTGCACTTATGACTGATATATATACTATGTAGATGAAACAGTAAGAGACTCTTTCCACCCAATGCTCAGCCTTGCCGTCCACGTGACCTTAGCGGAAGCGGAACATTTCTTGGCAACAAGGCTTCGGTTTACACACTGCCACTGGGACCAGCACTGGGTGCCAGTGCAATGATCGAACGTCCCAGATTCTATTTTCCCTGCTGTTGCATATATTGTTGTCTATGTGTGCGATGCGTCTGATGCCACACAACACCAAGTTTACTGTCACTAAATTCTCCAATATGGATATTTCAAGATAGCGATGCCAAGTGCAGGCCTTCACTCTCCTACATTAGCACTACCTACCTACTAGTACTAGGCAGAGATACAGCAGCCATTCATGCGCCCGTGCCAGCTTCGCTCACAACATACCCAGAGCATGTTGACAAAATCTCCCCGTGCCCTTGTTCCAAAAAAAAAATGATAGCTACGCTCATCATTACCTACGGAAATGGGGTCCCACACCAGCGATCTCGATCCTGTTCAACTACGTTACTGGCCAACGTGTGAAAATGCTTTGACCTGGTCATCGGACGATTTGGCCGTTGCAGCAGGTGAGGTTGTGCATATTGTGACTCCCCGAGAACTTTCACAGGAACAGGTCATTGCTGGCCACCCTCAATGGCATACACATACTTTGCGCGTGAACATGTTCGAACAGACAGATTGGCCTTTCCAAACGCTGGCGCCGCTGAGGGATCTTTCCCTGGGCGAGGAGCAATCTGATTCGACAACGGTCGCAATTGCATGGTCTCCTCCGGGGCTGGGCATGTACAGAAGAAGCGTGCTCGCTGTCTTAACGTCCAATCTGGTTCTATCGCTGTGGGAAACCAATGGCAGACTGGGCGTCTGGAAGCGTACTTGCGTTCTCAATCATAAGTTACCCGCTGTTGCAGAGCCGCAGGTTTCCGCCAATTCTAGGCGCAAGCAACGCATCCGCGCTTTCTGCTGGCTTCCTGCATTGCCACTTTCCGGCGCGTCTCGGTGGACTCCACAACTTCTCGCTGTTGCAGATGATGATAAAAACATACTGGTGTTCGTGATCCGCAAGCAGAGCAGCGCTGCATTTGGTGGGTGGCACGTCGAGCTTATGGGAGAACACCAATTACAGACAGACTCGCTCGGACAAGGAACGACCGGTCTGCGCAACTTCCTTTCCGTCTCATCACCTGTATCTCATCTCGAGCCAAGCAACTGGATAGCCTTTGGGACCCAAGATGGAGCTTGCAGTAACGATGCATTGGCCATCAAGGTGAGCTTAAGTCCATTCACACCCCCCAGACACATTTCGGTTCATGTGGAGAGGATCACTGGGGGCACCACAGATGATCCGAACTCTAAAAGCCTCAGGCAATTGTCGATTGCAGATTACGAGTCTTCGTCGGAGTTTTTATGGGTCGAGCCTGCTCCTGAATCATCTTTCATCCCTATGATTGATAAGCTCCGGAAGGAGTACGACGAACGATTTGACCTTGGTGGCAATGTACGAGTGAGGCATTGGGGCGCGGTGATGTCTCCCGATAGAACCAGAGCCGCAGCTGCTGTTTCATTCCACCCCTCGGATGTGATCGAATATGGCATGCCATCGAGTCAACGCATAGTGGTAGTTTTCAGTCAGCTACAGAAGCCCCCAGTCAGTGCAAGTTCACCTTCCACTTTAAGCCCAGCTGCTGCTATTGAGGAAATCCTCAACTTCATCATAACCACTCCAGCAGATTGGGAACGCACGGAAATGGATAGCAACATTGTCCGCTGCGCGGCTGCACTCATTTCATCAAACCTGAAGGATCGTCCTTCGATGATGGAATGGGCAACCGCAGCATTGACTCGGCTTTCGCAGAGTAGACAAGGTTCTCAAGAATTTGAAGCGCTGCAGCAGAGGGATCCCATCGGTACAGCCGCGAACGCGGACGCTGAGCGAGGAGCCGTTTTCAAGCATGACGGTCTCACTGATCCAATTCTTACTGAAGAGCAATGCGACATCTGCGGGGCTTCGATACCCTTCAGTCCGCCGTCGGATGCAGCGAAATGTGCCAACAACCACCAGTTCAGCCGATGCAGTCTCTCCTTCGTTGCTGTTCAAGAGCCTGGAATTTGCAGGTATTGCGCCAAATGCGGAAGGCAGTTCCTCGATCCCGGCAAGCTGGAATTCCTAGACGGTCCAAGCTTGAGTCAAGCGTTATTCGACAAGTTCGATGTTTGCCCATATTGCCAAGGCAAGTTTCGGGGCTGAGATTGGAATGCGGCTCGAGATGGATCTTCGTGTCACCATCCCCAGACCAGCTGCAAACAGGCTCACATCGGTCGAATCGCAGGGCCAACGTATATGACGCGTTGGTCGTCCTTTGTTTCCGTCCGAAGCGGTCAACTTATCCAGGCTCTGGGTGCCGTGGTCGCCGTCGGCGTCTTCTCATGAGTCCGACTGCCGCAAACGGCAATCTTCTTTCACCAGCAACACCACCGCAAGCGATCCAATATGGAAAGCCTTAAGATGCCTTCTCGCAGGAATATGATGTCGATAATCCTCGATATACTTTTTCCCAGGCTGTATCCATGGTTTTCAATCCTACAAGTCCTATTCGTGCCTTTGGCCGTAAACCCGTCATTGTCGCCAGGACTGCCACGCCCTCAAGCGCAATCGTGGCCGCTGAGAAGGACTCCACAATGTCGCCCGCAGAAATACCACTCTCCTCATCTCCTTTGACAGGATGGCGGGGGGGAGTCTCGCGTCTCATGCGCCAGTCTCAAGAGCGACATGCCCCTCCACCCGAGGTCAGCCGCTGGTCCAAGACCACGACAGAATCCGAAGCCTCGGAATCAATACAGCCACCAGTGTCCAAGAAGTCCAATGTTCTGAAGAAGAAAAATGGCAAACAGGCCAGACTGTCCAAGGACACTACAAATTCGAGTCCGGTCGACCCATCCTACGATCCTACAACTAAGACTTTGCATCCAATCGGCGACATTGAGATGCCACCGGTTGCGGTAACAGGCCCGGATGAACCACGATCGTTTTACGACTCTGGCTCTGATGAATCGAGTGACAATGAACACATTATTCACCGAGCAAGCAGCGTGCGAGTCGCCCGACCACACATTATCCAGCATAGCAATGCTTCCGGCGGATCTGTGCCGAAGCTGTGTCCCTCTCAAGCCTCCACTTCAAACGAGGGGCCATCAACAACAGAAGCATCGTCAACAGACATCACAGAACTCAAGAAGCTACAAAATATGGCAGCAACTGCGGAGCAACGACAGAAGAACAATATCTCAGGCACGCCAGCGGATGCACTGAAAGCATTGGAAGGTCAGGGGTCAAACCATGAAAGTACAACCGCCTCCACAGAAACAGAGTCGCAAGCAACTACAGCCACAAGCTCTTCGCAGACCAATCCCATCAATGAAACCATCCTGGAATTCCCAGAAACTCCAAGCAAGCTTGAGGCCCTGGACACCCTTCCCACCCCGTTCGGTGGGTTTGGCTCAGTCCGGATACCGAGCAGTACCAACACCAACACCGACACCACCTACTCTAGCAGCACGTACGTATCGCCCGAGTCAATTGACGGGCTCAGAGCGAACCCTGTCACGGAGACGGACAAAAAGCTGTCCCGGGCCATTTCTGCTCCGGTAAGAAACCCCGTACGCCGCGTCATGATCCGCCCTGCCGACCTGGTCATCAATCGGACCAACAACGACCCCAAGCTATTCCGTGAATCAATTGTCAGCACGCCCTACCCAGCTCGACACAGCAGCATTGGCGAAATCGACGAGGTACAGGCACCACCCCAGGAGGGCAGAACGCCTCGGTCATTGCGTCGAGCCAAGCCACTGTCTCACCGGAAAGAAAACGAGTCTGCAGCAGACGAGAAGGAAAAATCTTCTCGGAACACACAGCAGCCCCCTGAAGTGCCCCTCTCAACAAAACCGCTACCCTCAGCGCCAGTGACTTCGCGCTCCGATCGATTCCCGTCTCCAGTTGCGCCAGAGATACTATTCCTCGACCTCCGCCTTGCGCGTCACCCTTCTGCCCGAGTCACGGTTGAGATTGAAGTCAGTGACAAAACAACATTCGACGATGAAGCCCTGTTCACGACCATTCGAGAAGCGTACAACGACCGACTCCTCGGCTTTATCCGCAGATTTCTGTCGGCTCGAACACTCTCGTACGCCAGTGTGGCGAGGAGTAACAAGGACAACGGCACGAGCACGCCGACTTCGAGCAACTCAATCAGCGGGACACCAGGTCTGCGAGGGTTCGGACTCGGATACTGGCACGGGCAGACGTCGATCGTCGAGAACGTCACCGGGACTGCGGTGCCTGAAATCGACGGTCTCGACTTCATCAAGCATCTGCTGCGACCACGGCTCGGACGTCGCAGGAAAATGTGGCTTCTCTGGCTGCGCAACAGCCAGTACACTTTGGAATCATTCGCGCGACGATCCCGTCCGCTGATGACCATGATTCCACCGTCTTCGTCATCAATGTACAGTCCACACGCAGCCGACGATAATGGCCACAGCCCGGTGTATTCGTTCATGCATTCGCGGCAAGGCAGCAGTGGACAGGGCGATCCTATCGACGGCAACGACCTTGCGACGACTTTGAATACCAACACCAACGCTGGGACCCGTGCTCCTTCGGTTTCCGGAGGACTCGGGCGAACTCCCACCGTCACTATCCCCCGAATGCCCTTCCAGCCATCTACTACTACGGCGGCTGCTGCTCCCTACCGGTCCAAATCCACGGCAGAGACAACCGGTCGTCGATACGGACCTCACGGCCACCACACAGCCGGGGCCGGTCCACCAACACTCTATTTACATTACACATTTTCCATACGCAAGATCTTGGCCATGTTGTGTATCATCTTCTTCATGGCCGTCTTTACTGCCACCATGTGGATCCTGTTCGGTGTGCCTGGCCGTGGAGCCGATCAGGGCAACGGCCTGACAGAGGTTGAGGGCAAGGCATATACCCTTAGCTGGAGACGGGATGCGCAGAGCCGCGTCGGTGTCGGTCTCGTGCTGGGTATTGTGGTGTTGGGTCTGGGCTTGGTCACTGAGCTGGTGTGGGTTTGGGCTACTTGGATTCTGGTGTGAAAGGGAAGAGGGGTTTCTATGGATGGGCCCCGTGTGACGGCCTTTGATTAAGTAGGAATGGAGATGAGGAGATGGGATCAATAGAAAAATGAAGTAGACATTTAATCGAACGTGGTGTCTGATCAACTATTATTAGGAAGTTGGAAGCCACTTAAGCACTACCTAGGTACTATTGCCTACGTGTAGGATCGTAGGTAGTTACAGTAGATGGTATTTGATGCGTCTCCAGAATTTGACAAGCCATTTGATTTGTAGAGTACATAAGGCTGTGTATGAGATACTTTGTAGGTAAAGAAAAGGCAGTTCTACCATGCACGATCGTGTTTCACATAAAGCATCCTCGCTCCAGCTTCGCCGCATCACACCACCCCACACCGTACCGCGCCTCGTCTCACCCATTTCTAATGCCAGCTCTGTGGCAGCAATGCCAGCCATTGTCTAGTTTTCTGTGCTCGAAAACGAACATCAACAACAACCTCGATGCGAGGAGAGAACAAAGCCAAACGTAGGGTACCTATGCAAGGTATACTCAAACAACCCAAGTTCCTTCCCACTACAGTCGGGAGTTGCTTTTTGCGTCACACCAACAAAAAGAACCAAATCAGGGCCCGAAAGTCCGAGAGGCGGCTGAGGCACATAGACCGCCCATTGAAAGATGAGATAGATCAGAAACTGTAGGTTTCAGAAGAAGTTCAACCTCCAGATTTCTGCCCGCCGCCGCACCAACACCTATTCTCGCCTTCCCGCTCCATCTGGATCACGACGTCCATCTTCCGAGACCGGAAATACATGTCCACTCTCTGCCTGACATCCTCTAGGTCGGCGTGACGCGAGGCAATAATGTGAATCACGCCCAGGACGGTTGGGTCTTCGCCTGCAGTCTCGTCATCGGAACAGTTGTGGCCATGGCTGTGGTTATGCGAATGACCATGGTCGTGACCATGACTATGACCGTGATGATGGTGACCCGGTTCCTTCTTGACGTCTTCGAGCCAGAACTTGGGCACGGTGTAGCCTGCCACACCACGGATTTCTGCAACGCCACTGAGGATGCCGCGCAGGTTGTACTCGATATCCGAGTTGAGGGACAACAAGAGAATCTTGGTCGTCGACGTTACTAACGGGATGGTGGAGGCGAAGATGAGAACGGCGATAATGCACGATGCTAAGGGGTCAAATCCACTCCAGCCGGTCCAGCGGACGAGCATCGTCGAGCCCACTACGGCGAGAGAACCGAGTGCGTCCGCCATGATGTGCAGGTAGATACCCTGCATGTTCTCGCCGCCGTGGTGATGGCCACTGGCTGCTTTCTTGCCTTTGACGGGTGATGCAGAGGCGGTCAGTGGCGTCTCTGCGTGAGAGTGGCTATGGTTGTGTTCATGTTCATGTTCGTGTTTGTGGTCGTGATCATGATCGTGATGGTCGTGGACATGGTCATGACTATGATTCGGATCTCCATGGCTGTGTCCATGATCATGCCCATGTGCTCCGTGAAAGGCGAATATACCCACCATGTTGACAAGCAAACCGATGGTGCTGACCACCAAAAGTTCTGTCGTGCGGCTGACATCGGCGCCGGAAAAGAGTCGCTCGATTGCTTCATAGACAATCTCGATGCTGATGAGCATCAGGAAAATCCCATTGCCGAGTCCTGCCAGAGTGTCGATCTTGCCATAGCCATAGGGGAATTTGAGGCTGGGCGGCCATTTGCTCATGACCGCTGCGCAAACACCGACCAACAACGCAACACAGTCAAAGAACATGTGTATACTGTCGCTGATCAACCCCAATGAACCCGTCAGAACACCATACGTCGACTGAACGACCATAAAACACAGATTCAAAATCATAAAGTAAAAGATGCGCCGAGACTCGTCGTCCGCAAGGATCCCATGGAGGAGAGAGTAGTTCTCAGTGGTCTGCAATAGTAGCTGTGTCGGTTTAGAGAAACTGCGGTGGAATGCAGGCCGGTCTGAATATGCTTTTGCTTCTGTGTTCCTCCTTTTGGGCACGAACTGATCACCTGAAAGATCGAGTAAGGGCGCAGGGCTGACGTGCTTGTGTCGATGGACGCTTGTATCAACGGCAGGCGGCCGGTTCATATCGCTCTGATTTACGACTGACTCGGACGGTATCCGCGCCAGCGGAAAGGGTGTGGTCAGTCGGCTTCCCGTTCGATGCCGTTGGTGAGATCTGGACGGCGTGTGGGAATGAGATCGAGAATGCGTGGGAGTATGAGGTTGGTCATGTTTGCAACTGTCGGTGGCAGACACCGGCAACGTGAAAGTCGCGCTCATGGCTTTTTCAGCCTTGTGCAACGGAGGAGGTTCAAGTTGTCCGCAGTTGAGTTCAACATTCAGCTTGGGCGTTCGAGGACTCGTCTAAAGCTGGGTATACGCGCTACGCCAGTCGCATTGCCTGCGGACGCCGGCGTCCAGGAATTGAAAACTGCTGCTGCGATTGACGAAAGAGTAGCGTAGACAAGGCCAGCTGGTCGCGAGGCACAATTGCGAGGAGGCAGCAAGGAGGGACGTGGTTGTCGTTGTCGTACTGATCTAGGAGATAGGCGAGGGCGGGGATTTGGACTGGGAGAAGGCTGCTCCAGATTCTTGTTTATCTATCCCTGCTCAACATGGACCTAGAAGACTCGGAAGTACTAGAGTAGATAGTGAAATAGTCAAGATGGTGCCGAGTAATAGCGGAGCGTGGCAGGAGAAACAAGCCAAGTGAAGTTCCGTTCAATGATGTTGTTAGCCAGGGGCACGACACGGCTAATCACAACGTTAACTGTTACTAGTCCAGTGTCTATTCGCCTAGTAGGTACTTGCTAGAACTCGAGCAATAAGAGGCCAGATTCACAGCCAGAGGCCAACCGCTCAGGGTCGTTTGGGGAGTTGGGATTTTCAACACTCTATCTACCGAAGAACCTGCTAGGTATGCCTTAACAACATAATTATGTCAAGGAGTGCTCAAGAGACCGGTAAAGCTGGGGACTCGGAGATAGCCAAAGCGTAGCCATGGTGAAAAAAAGTATTGATAAGGGAGACCCCTTACAGCCCTTTCGTCGCGGTGTTTGTGTCATGGCATTTCGTACCAGAAAACAAAAATCCATTTAATCAAGAAGGTGCAAAAAATAACTCGACACCTGCAGGATTTGCACCTGCGCTCCCGAAGGAACTGCCTGATCAGCTCCAGCGAAATTGATTCACCGATAGCAGGGCAGCACGTTAACTACTCCGTCAAGGTGCCGTAAACTTTGTGGTGGCAATTTATCTTGAAAATTTAGGTACAATAATGCATGATGTTGACGGAATCAAGCCCTATCTCGGCACCAATAGGCGCCGTCTTCACACCTAAGTGGCGCCAATCATCTCACTACTAAGGTTGGCTACCACCTTCCCGCCACCACCAGGATCCCGCCATAGCGCGTAGCACGCGCCCCTACTACCCACCTGTCAACAAAACCTTCGTATTCCTCTACTAATTGATCTTCTACCACGTCGTCGTTATGGATCCTGCTAGCCAGGCTCTCGTTACACTCGATTCTAGTGTCGTAAAGACTGTACGATAGGCGGCGCTCTACGCAGGCGCCTTAAGATTAACTGTACGCGACCGCGCCAACGGCGCGAGACCTAAAGGACAAGAAGAGGTCTCGTACGCAAATCTTACGCGGCAATAGGAAGATGTTCTAGCTATATATATTCGAGACCTATAGTTATAATATACGCTAGTTAATCGTACGCAACTGGCGCGCGTTGCGCAGGATCTCGCGCGCTAAAGGCACCCCTTCGTTAGGCTCGGTATATACTAGGTCTCTCGCTTTATTAAGCGACGACCTAAGTTAAGTTGTGCGCGTAATAGAGCGCTCGACGCTAGTAGGATCTAGGCTACTATTCCTTATTAACTAGACGGCTAGTTTACGTACCTTTCTAAAGTCGTACGACGCTTCTAGATTCTGCCGAAGAATATCTGGAATATAGACGAGATAGGCTTTTAAATGAGCCACTTATAGAAGGAGTCTATAGTCTTTGATCGACGTACGGGGCTACCTCTCTTAATTGCGAGTAGTTCTATAGGCTAGGTCTCGGTCCTAGAGTATATCTCCGCCGCGGACGACGCTATAAAGCCCTTAGTTATTTATCGTAGTAGGCTACTAAATTAACCGCTTAACTGCTAGTTTCCATTATCGCCTAAGTGCCCTAATTAGCGTTAGGGCTTTATAGAGAGAGGCTAGACGACGAATAAGTACGCTCTCGAGTGGCTAAAAGAGATATTTATTCCTAAGAGTCGCCGAGGGCGTTATTAAGACGACGCCTCGTACTAGCGACTTCTTATTCTAGATGGCTACGGAAGTTACGTAATAGGCGAGTTTATCTATCTCTGCCTCGTAAACTAGATTACGCTCGTTTATCTACTACCTTATACGTCGTATCTCTATTAGCCGTGCGATTTAGGCCTATTTAGTCGCCTTAAGGCTTACTACGCTTAAAACCTTAAGGAATTTATTCTAGTAGGCGAGTCTTAAGTCTTACGCGCCTAGTTTAACGTTCTCTATTATCGTACGCGTTAATAGGGCTTTACTAGGTAATATATCTCTATAGGCTGGCGTAGAAGTGGCCTCTAGCCGATCGCACCTAATAGAGTACTTAATAAACTAGAGGTTATAGCCTATAGATAGGCTAGACTAACTACCCCGGAGCGTTCTAAGTCTTAGGACGTGCGTACGCTTAGGACGCTAATAGATATCGCCTCGCTAACGACTCTAAACGCGTCTATTAGTCATAAACTAACTCGCTCTCTACGCAAAGCCCAGCGTCTATTCACACGCGGCTTTATCGTAGTCGATTCTAGGGCTAGAGTGCTTTAGACTAAGTTACTAGCCGTACGTAAGCGCGTACGAGAAGATAAAGAAGAGGCTAGCAATAAACGCCTTCGTAAGCAGGATAAGAAGCGCTCCTAGGACGTCGTCGACGTCTTTCAGGCTAGAGGGTACTCATAGGAGGAAAGCGAGTTATTCTGCGCTATCCTGCTAGATAGAGAGACGATCTACGCGATGCCAGAGTAGCTAGATTCATAGTTATTCTCTATACAAAATCGCAGACTCGGCATCAACTTGTTCGTTGCGTAGTGCGTACAAACGCGCGCGGCATAGT